>NC_091314.1:6488118-6624789 GCF_038502225.1 Cherax quadricarinatus | reverse complement strand
TGCTACTTTATTCTACGTAAATTACAAAATGGGAATAAAAATTATCTATTTCCCCGTCATATTCTATTCCACTGAGCGGATTTCTGTACTGAAATGTGTCCGCCTGAGAAACTTCAGCAAGGTAGTGCAAATATCAGGTCTTCCATTAAGGGTTCAGAAGCTACGGGAGTTTCAGAGGTTTTGTTTCAGTAGAGCCAGAGTTGTTACTTGGAAATTACCACGTCTGAGACTGGCCTGTTTCATATACAGAAATAAAATTATTTTATGGATTACAAATGAATGTTGGGAAAGTGGTGTGGAAGGAACGAGATGCGTGTAGAGAAGAATTAGATTACCTGTGTGGTCGAGGGGGGTGAGGGGAAATGAGGGAACATAGGTGAGTGTGAAGGAAGTGGGTTAAGTGAAGTGGAGGGGTCACAGGTAAGTTTTAGAGAGGTGGGACAGGAGAAGTGGGGGGGTCACAGGTGAATGCGAGGGAGGTGGGAAAAGTGATGTGAGGGGGCTCACAGGAGTGTGAGGGAGGTGGGATAAGTGAAGTGGGGGTCACAGGTGAATGTGAGAGAGGTGGGATAAGTGATGTGAGAGGGTCACAGGCGAGTGTGGGAGATGGGGAAGGGTAACAGGTGAGTGTGGGGGGGGGGGATTCCCTATGGATATTCCAAGATTGTGTTGACCAAATCTCTGGTGATGTTAATTCCCATCTTTCTCAACAATGTGATAAACTGATAAATTAGACACATGCGCAACACTTGGGTGCCTTTATTGTGAAAATGTTTCGAAACACAGTGACTTCATCAGTCCTATATAACGAAGAATGGCGAAGATCAGAAGAAATTTGCGGTAATTAGTCCCTCAGCCTGGAATCGATGTAATCAGTCCATCAATCTTTCAAGACTGATGGACTGATATACTGACTGTAATGTTTAGTGCAGTGTATGTTAGAGTGATAGACTGATTACATCGACTCCAGGCTGAGGGACTGATTACCTCTAACTCCTCCTGATCTTCACCATTCTTCTTTGTATAGGACTGATGAAGCCACTGTGTGGTGAAACATTTCCTCAATAAAGATACCCAAGTGTTGCACATACCTGGTTACCTGGTTAACTTGTCGGTTCTCTGGACCATTTATCAACAATATGATATACTATTAACTGTAACGTTCAGTGCAGTGTATGTATTTATACTTAACACTGAAATATACCGTTCAATTAAACTATAAAACTGTTTCTTTCCTTCTGAAGGCAAAAAAAAAAAAAATAAAGAAATACCAACGAGTTTAGAAAAAATCTACATTAACACTGATTACTGAAGGACTAGTGTGGAGCAAATGTCTTGGCAAGTGCATTAGGTGGTTCATGCATGTATTTATGCATTTAACATGTGTGCTATTGTACAGGTGCGCAGGCAGCCATTAATTTTCCCAAGATAGCTTTGTATTTGATGAGCACTCAAGGAGCGTCTAGTCGGACCATAATGCACATGAACTCGTTACATTGGGACTGGGGTCCAGGCTGCAGGAAGAGGTCTGCTATCGTGTTAGTAAAATATAAAATATAGCACAAGAGAAACCTGACAATGTCCCCCCAGGTATTGAACCGTTACCTAAGTTACCCCTAATTAGGTGAATTATTTTGTATTATGTAAAGCTATGAATAATTTCTACTGCTGCCACTATGGTGTCTTACGCAGGATAAAGTGATTCCGCAAATCTAGAAAATGAGAACCTTGCAATTTGTATTTTCTACCCAGCTAGCTTCAATAAGATTCATCCAACTAGGTATATTTCTATACCATACGAAAGTTAGCACAGGCACCACTGTGACCACAAATGCAAGATTTTACAGACGAATCTCCAGCTAGTATGGCCGTGACGGCATTTGTGGTCACAGTGGTGCCTATGCTAACTTTCCTATGGTGTTGAAATATACCTAGTTGGATGAATCTTATTGAAGCTAGCTGGTCCAGTGGCTAACGCGACGGTCTGGAGTTTTGAGACTCTGACCGCGGGTTCTATCCCACCCGTGGTATGGTTTCTTTATATTATAAATTTAAGCTATATACGATAAAAATATTACATAAAAAAGGAAAGTAAAACATTTCAACTTATATTTCTTTTTACCTTGGACGCAGGGCCACTCAGAGAGGGGTGGCCAGGAGGGCCATTTGGCCCGGGCTTTAAGCTCAAAGGGGGCCTCGCACTGTCTATTTTATTTAATGTTTATATCTTTACTTTATACTTGATAAGCTGTACAACTTTAGTTCATAGCCAAGGAATATTTTTTTTTGGCTTTCGTTAAGTGGTTACTGTGCACCTTGCTTCATTTTAAACAAAAGTATTGCAAATGCACCATTTCTGTTTGGTGAGTCAGACTGGAGCATCAGAAGCTGAGGGACACCAGAAATACCCAGTACCATCACACATGAATCCAATGTCATACAAAAACCTATACAGCAGGAAAGTCAGCAAGTGACACACCATCAGCTGAAAGTTCGTGACAATTTATTCTTGACAGAACTCATTTCCTTTGCTTCCACTAATTGCAATGGTCCCACAGTGGAATATTTCTAGGTACAACCGAGTTGCTGTTCGAGAATTATGAGATCCACAGGTGTATACAAGTCTATAACCAGGTTGTTACTGCCGGTGGCACGCAATCCAACGTACGAACCACAACCCGGCTGGTCAGATACTGACTTCAGGTATCCGTTTAGCTCCCTCTTCAAGACAGCTTGGGGTCTATTGATAATCAACCGAAATGTATGCTTAGAGGCAACAGCTGAACAGCCTTGGGCCCCTGACACTTAATATGTTATCTCTTAGTGTACTCATAGCACCCGTGTTTTTCCTTGGGGGAATGTTGCACCGCTTGCCGAGTCTTTTGCTTTCATAGGGAGTAATCTGTATGTGCAGATTTGGGACCAAGTCCCTTTAGGATTTTTCAGGTGTAAATTACGATGCATATTTCTGGCCTGCATTCCAAGGAGTACAGGTCAAGGGACTTTAAACGGTCCCAGTAACTGAGGTACTTGGCTGTACCTATATGTGCAGTGAAAGTTCTCTGTATATTCTCCAGATCTGCAATTTCGCCTGCCTTGCAAGGGGACGTTAGTGTACAGCAGTATTCCAGCCTACAGAGAACAAGTGACATAAGAAGATCATCAATGGCTTGGCATCCTCTGTTTTGAAGGATCTCCTCATTCATCCTATCTATTATGTGGTTAGAATTTATTTTTATACTCCAATCTAGCTTTTATTTTCTCAAGTTTTCATAAAACAGTAATTGAAATTTTTCCTCACTGAATTTCATAGTTTTCTATGGTACACTGGAAGACTTGGATAATATACTCTTGGAGATCTGCAGTGTCCTCAGTGCATGACACTTTCTTGCAAATTCTAGTATCGTCAACAAAGGAAGATACAGTGTTATGGTTTACATCTCTGTCTACCTCAGATATGAGGAAGAGGATGGGAGCGAGTCCTATACCTCGTGGAACAGAGTTTTTGTAGCCGCCTCCAACTTAACTCTGTTTGCTCTTACTCTTCGTGTTCTAATCGTTAGAACACTTCTAGTAATTCCCTTACCACACATTTTTTTCGTGCTATTACACCACAATCGCATTTGTATATACTTTTTAAGCACCGATGACTATTGAATGTTGACATGTGGTCGAACTTAACACTGGCTGGATCTGGATACTAGCCCAACACTAGTACTACAACTTTCGAAGTACAAGTCCGACATTAGACTATCGTTTCTCCGTTAGATAAGCGAGTTGGAAATGATATAAAATCTTAAATAGGGACAAAGAAATTTCACAAACAAAACGAAGGAGATAAAGAGAAAAGAGAAAAAAAGCAAAGTCATGGTGTACGAGGCACTGAACACGATAGTGCTGTGTGCAATAATGTGGATGTTGCAACAAGTGCCACCGGTCATGGTCATGGACCGGGCCGCGGGGGCGTTGATCCCCGGAATAACCTCCAGGTAACCGGCTCCTACACGAACCCCTTAAGCCATGACCTACCATGTATGTGTTCAGAGGCAATAAAGTGAGGTGGGATATAAGAACGTGTCGAGGGTGAGATGCCGGACGTGTCGAATGTTTGGGGCAAGTGATGAGAATACGCACAGATGTATAAATCTGAGTTGTGGAGGTTACCGCTAACCAGTTTTGAAGGTTCTACCCTCGTTGCACAGTCTGGGGGCCAGACACCCTTACTGAATGGCTGATCAACCAGGCTGTTGATCAGTCTGTTGCTGCTAGCGACCCGCAGGTTTCAGTTAAATCCGACGCAGCTGTCGTACACCAAAACATGGAACCGATATTTGCTGCGCTAGGCTGTCATCGACACGCTTCACTAACCTTGCTCAGGTGTTATACGTCGAGTTTCTCGCTATTGCCGCACAAGCACTGAATGCTAATTTTTGTTCCATTAAGTTTCCCTTCTATTTATCGAATGATGAGGGGGGAAGGGGGTAGAGTGCCTGATGCTGGTGAGGGGTACTTGGTTCAAGGAACTGGATCTGTCCCTGTCCTTCCCTTCCTGAGTCGAACGTGAATGCCTACTATAATAATAATAATAATAATAATAATAATAATAATAATAATAATAATAATAATAATAATCTCCCCCAGGACTCCGTCTCAGAGCAAGACTTCTATGACAGTAACTCTGACCGCGGGTTCAATCCCGGCCGGGGGTATGGTTTGGACTGCATGAGGGTTCCGAGCACCGTCTACAATGATACAAACTACGACAAAAAATGCCATCACATTTAAGAGTTAAAAATTCATCACTATAGTCAAACGTGTAAACTATATACAGTTTCTTGGCATATGAAAACGACTATAATTCTCTGGTAAATGTAACATTAACACAGTAGAAGAGTATTTTAATGTAAAGTCTGTGCTTTATTCACTCGATTCTAATATATGGTAGAGGAAATTGACATCAGATGTGCTCATGTGCAGGCGAGATGCACTGAAATTTATTTTACTTGTCAAGATGGTCTTCCAGTCTACTGACTCTTTGTTAGTGACCCCTGGAGAGAGTGTGTGCGTGTGTGGTAGCAGCCCCTTGGCTTGGTTAAACCACAAATGACTTTACTGACAGCTATCGTCAGTGCGTGATTGTGCTGATATCTTTGTGGCTGTGGGAGGAGAGTTAAACTCCACGTCCAGTCTGTTTATCTAATTGATCATAATAGTGTTTTTAAACACTGTAATGGCTCCCCCCATCACTCAGAACTGCGGATCTGGCACTCAAAACCTCAATCCTCAAATTACCGCAGCTGATGAACCCTTGCTAGAACACTTGACGATATCCTCACTGCCCTACTAAAGTCTCCCAGCTCAGGCTGACAGATTTCAACATCGTTCATGAGTGTTAGGTAAAAGGACACGTGCAACTAACGCGACATTTTTATTGTGGCAACGGCTTGACAAAGCTCCTGGAGGGTGAAACGTTGCCACAATAAAAATGTCGCATTAGTTGCACATGTGTTGTCCTTGTACCTAACATACTGTCGATAATTCTACCAACATTATTACACCCTTCATGAGCCCCATCCTGCGTGATGGAATGCAACAAGGAAAAAATAATGAACTATGTTGTAACTCTCATACAGAATAGTGCAGCAGCTGGAAGATTCTGGAGGGACTGGTCCCTAATCTGCACACAGAAATCACTCCTTACGAAAGCAAAAAGATTTGGCAGAAGATGTAACATACCCCCAGTGAAAAGTAGGGGCGCCACTGGTACACTAAGAGAAAACACAGTAAGTGTCTGGGGCCCAGCCATAAGGGGAATCACCAATAGACCCCTGGTTGTCTTCAAGAGGGAGCTGGACAGATATCTAAAGTCAGTGCCAGATCAGCCGGGCTGTGGTTCGTACGTTGGACTACGTGCGGCCAGCTGTAACAGCCTCGTTGATCAGGCCCTGATCCACCAGAAGGCCTGGTCATGGACCGGGCCGCGAGAGCGTTGATCCCCGGAATGCCCTCCAGGTAGGTAGCACAATGCTGATGTATCCAGTTTTTAAATAAAAAAATGTACCAATAACAGATTCTCCACGAGCTGAGTAGTTATTGTGGAAAAACGCTAAATCCATATAGTTATAAAGCACCTAAGGAATGGAAAGAATGACACTGATCAGAATTTGTTTCGAGGAAGAGGATAGAAGCACCAATTTCTTGAATCAAGAGACCTTCAGGAGCATCAAGGCCCCCCCCCTCTTGAAGTGTGAAGTGACCAATGGTTCAGCTAGTGTGCTACACCCTGGTGTAACAACATCTGTTGGGTAGAGGCGGTCTTGCTCTCATCCTTCCAACTCCAGTACCCGCCCAGCCTCGCGTCACAGGTTACCTGGTTACCTGGAGGTTATTCCGGGGATCAACGCCCCCGCGGCCCGGTCCATGACCAGGCCTCCCGATGGATCAGGGCCTGATCAACTAGGCTGTTACTGCTGGCCGCACGCAGTCCAACGTACGAGCCACAGCCCGGCTGATCCGGCACTGACTTTAGGTATCTGTCCAGCTCTCTCTTGAAGGCAGCCAGGGGTTTATTGGCAATTCCCCTAATGCTTGATGGGAGGCTGTTGAACAGTTTTGGGCCCCGGACACTTATGGTGTTTTCTCTTAGTGTACCAATGGCGCCCCTACTTTTTATTGGCGGCATTTTGCATCGCCTGCCCAGTCTTTTACTTTCGTAGGGAGTGATTTCTGTGTGCAGATTTGGGACCATTCCTTCCAAGATTTTCCAAGTGTAGATTATGATATATCTCTCCCTCCTGCGTTCCAACGAGTACAAGTCAAGTGCTTCCAAGCGTTCCCAGTAGTTAAGGTGCTTGACAGAACTTATACGTGCAGTAAAGGATCTTTGTACACTCTCTAGATCTGCGATTTCACCTGCTTTGAATGGAGATGTTAATGTACAGCAGTATTCCAGCCTAGAGAGAACAAGTGATTTGAAAAGGATCATCATGGGCTTGGCATCTCTCGTTTTGAAAGTTCTCATTATCCATCCTATCATTTTCTTTGCACGTGCGATCGTGGCACTGTTGTGATCCTTGAAAGTGAGATCCTCAGACATTACTACTCCCAGGTCCCTTACGTTATTTTTCCGCTCTATTGTATGGCCGGAGTCTGTAGTATACTCTGTTCTAGTTATTATCTCCTCCAGTTTTCCATAACGGAGTAGTTGGAATTTGTCCTCATTGAACATCATATTGTTTACCGTTGCCCACTGGAAAACTTTGTTTATATCTTCTTGGAGGTTAACCGCGTCCTCAGCAGATGACAGCCTCATGCAGGTGAAGATTATGATATATGTGCAAACAGTTGGGTATTATTATTGATGAAACGTTTCGCCTACACAGTAGGCGTCTTCAGTCAAATACAAAGGTAGTAATAATGGTTAGCAGACAAACTATCGTTACACCTCGTGAAAACTGAAGCCATACTCTTTGGCACGAAACAAACTGAGATGGGTAAATAATTTTAATGTCCGGTATAATGGGGAACCCATCACTTCCGTTTCCTGAGTTAAATATCTGGGAATCCCCTTTGACCCATGCATGTCAGGAGAACTGATAGGGAACAGTGTAGTAAAGAAAGCGAATGCCAGACTGAAGTTCCTCTACAGACAAGAACAGTGTCTACCTACTGAGGTTTGCAGGAGCCTATGTCTAGCCCTTATACAATGTCATATGGACTACGCTTGCTCTTCATGGTACTCTGCCTTGACAAAAAAAAAAAAAAAAGAAAGATAAACCGCAAATCACCCAGAACAAAATGGTAAGATTTATCCTGGACCTGGGTCCAAGAGAACATGTAGACCAGGATGAATTACAACAATTGGATATGCTTAATGTTGAAGACAGAGTAAAACAACTGAAGTTAAATAAAGTTTATAAAATTACTCACAGTGTCCAGAATATCTTGCTGCTAATTTTCTCAAGGTTGGGAATCAAAGCAACCATAGTATTAGGAGGAGAGAGCACAACTTTATACTACCCACAGTCAATGGCCAGGCTTCAAACACCTTTTATTGAACAGCAATGAAGGAATGGAACAGATTGCCTGCACATGTCAAAGTCAGTCATAGCATGAACCAGTTCAAGAGAGCCAAATGGTACCTAATGAATGCGGCGACAGAAAGGGAGGAGAATGATTTTTTTTTTTGCTAACACACATGTAAATGTAAATAACTTTTTACCTTATTCCCAGTATATCTCCTTCATAGTATAATTATAAGATATTATCTCCTTTATAATATTATAATATCTCCATTATAGTATAATACGAAGGTATTAAAAGGACCCCAATGGAGATAAGTCACTGACATTTTTGGATTATCCTAGGTTCTCTACACATATGCTATGTATAATAATCTATGTATCTGTATTTGTGTATACCTGAATAAAGTTACTTAATGAAATAGAGATGATGTAATCAGTCCATCAACCTCGGAGAAAAAGTATTTGACGTGTTCATTCCCTCAGCCTGGAGAAGAGTTCAGCTCCATAGAGCTGGAGGGCTCTTCATCTAAAGAACTGGAGCTACCCTCTCTTACCGTGGATCAAGTTTGTCTCCCATTCCCCAAGGCACTGTATGACCCCCTAGGGATTCAGAGCCTTCCCATGAAATAAATAATATAGTGGCGGTGACAGACACCTATGAACGTGGTGGTGTAACCAGAAGTGTGAGCCTTTATTTCCCTAGCGAGCGTGGCCAGGAGCTCAATGCACTTATTCCTGGTGGGGACAGGATGCGGGTAGATTATTGTGGTCCAACCAGTGAATGGTAAGGATTTGTTTACACTGTCACCTACCTGTGATTATCCTGACTTACCCAACCGCTTGCATACTTCTCATATTGGAACAGCGGCATCACAGTTCATTATATTTATACCTGTTAATATTGAGCTTAGGACTAAGTTCAATATTAACAGGTATAAATATAATGAACTGTGATGCCGCTGTTCCAGTATCAGTACCCCTCTCTAGTTACAGTGGAAACGGTGAAATTGCAAACCTTGCAAGTTACAGTGGCGCGTATAAAGGCAGCTAACATCACTAGTGATGGTAGAACTAGCGCATAAAGACGATTAATATCACGAGTGATGGTCGAACTAGTGTAGAAGGCAAGGAACATCACTAATGGTAGTTTCAATGTAACCATCATCACACGTGTTGGAAGAACTAGTGTACAAGTCGCCTAATTCTCTAGTACTATAAGAACATCTGTAGCCAGGGAGCTGCACGAATGCACCCGTGTTGGAATCTAAGTATACAAGAGTTAAACCAAGCGAGACAACCTTACCAAGTGAGTAAACCAAGTTATCTTGGTACTGATAAATTAGACACATGTGCAACTCTTGGGTATCTTTATTAAGGAAACGTTTCGCCACACAGTGGCTTCATCAGTCCATACACAGGAGAAACTTGAAGAATAGGAAGAGAATGAGGTAATCAGTCCCTCAACCTTGAGTCGATGTGGTCAGTCCATCAATCTTGAATAGAATACAGCATATGAGCGGAGAAGCTGCTTATAAGATTGATGGACTGATCACATCGACTCAAGGTTGAGGGACTGATTACCTCATTCTCCTCCTATTCTTCAAGTTTCTCCTGTGTATGGACTGATGAAGCCACTGTGTGGCGAAACGTTTCCTTAATAAAGATACCCAAGAGTTGCACATGTGTCTAATTTATCAACGTGTCGGTTCTGTGAACCATTCATCTACAATTATCTTGGTACTGCCAGGTTGCTCAGTGTGGTACGGTCACTGACCGGGTATTCAGTGTAGTTCTCATCGTACTGTCAATGCCTGGATGCCCAGTGTGGCACAGCCACCATCTCTTCTCCAGGGAAACACTGCTATAATCAATAATTTATACTTCATCCTTAAAACTGCTAATACGCTTTTAACTAATTTAAACACTATTTTAACAAGTTGATCGTTCAGTTCATAATCATGAGGTCCCCGGTTTGATTCCTGGCGGCGTGGGCAAGTTTCATTACACCTGCCGACTCTGGTCACCTACCCATATAATTAGGTACAAAGGTGAGAGTAAACTTTCATGAGTCGCATCCTGGGGATGAGGATGTATATGTATACTATAAGTTAGGCCAAGTTTTGAAACCAGTTTTGTGTGTGTGTGTGTGTGTGTGTGTGTGTGTGTGTGTGTGTGTGTGTGTGTGTGTGTGTGTGTGTGTGTGTGTGTGTGTGTGTGTTTGTTTAATGCATCCACGAATGAGTGGTTTTAAGCAAATAAAAATACTGCGACTAGCTGGGGATCAAACCCCCGATATCTTAGCACGCCTCCCGAGAAACGCACAAAAATTCCGAGACGCTTTGACCACTACTGTGTCAACAATACCATTATCGATATACCATTTACATAATTACAACTATGTGATTTACCACAACTGGTCTTCTGCACTGTTTCATTATTCTTATGTTCATATGTTAGGCTGACATGCCCACTCAGAATTCTGTATAGCTAACAACCATATTTTCATTGGTGCTCTCTGAGTATATTATTATTATTATAATCAAGGGGGAAGCGCTAAACCCGGAAGATTATACAGCGCCTGGGGGGGGGGGGGGGATGTGGAAGGCATTAAGGCTAAATTCGGGGAACTGGAGCACAGATCCAAT
This sequence comes from Cherax quadricarinatus, assembly GCF_038502225.1. Lineage (NCBI taxonomy): Eukaryota > Metazoa > Arthropoda > Malacostraca > Decapoda > Parastacidae > Cherax > Cherax quadricarinatus. The sequence continues at coordinate 6,614,120 of NC_091314.1, read as the reverse complement.
TCCCTAAATCAAGAGCCCCTCACCAACATCAAGGAACCTTCCTTGAGGGGTCTCTGAGTATAGTGACTCGGGAGCACATCTTGCAGTCTAACGTTGTCTCAACTGGGGAAGGGGATGATACACCCTGCCCATACTAGTGGTACACCTTGTAGGCCCTGACCTTGCCCATACTGGGGGGTACACAATGCATAAACTGGAGGTGCACCTTGCCCCAAAATGAGGGTATGTGCCAGTAATGGGGAAATCTTTGCTGATAATGTGGTTTCATCCTACAGTGACCTTGGTCATGCACACACGTTACCACAATAAAATGTCACATCAGTTGCACTTGTGTCCTTTTACCTAACATACTGTCGGTAATTCTACCAACATTAATACAATCTTCGAAGACAGAGAGAGCAGAACAATGCACAAATGTTGTATGATGTCCGCACAGAATTAAAAACTACGCTGATTGTTCCCTCTGGAACAAGAGAGATTTTTAATACTATATAAACAGAAAAATACTCGGGGGCGTCTCCGTAATCTGCACGTTGCAATAATGAAAGAAAGTAAAGAAATCCGGTGAAGAGCTGGTTATGCAAGGTTCATCAGGAAACAGGACAAGTGTTGAGCAAAGAGAGTGGGGACACAAAGGGTACACTTAGAGAACACTCAGTATCCTTGGTGCAACACTTTTCAACAGACTGCCATAAGGTATCAGAAATATTCGCGTAACGTGAATTTCATTATAATAATAAAAAAAAGAAGCGCTAAACCTACTAGGGTCATACAGAGAAGATTTCAAGAAGTTGGACAACCTCCTGCTACAAGTGCCGGTCAGCTGGGTTGTGATAAATCGGTGGGCTTGGTCACGAGCAGCCCGAGTGACTAGGAGGTTAACAGGTATCACGATTCCAAAGCCAAGAACGCCTCAAATGTGCTGAATATTCCGTATCAATAGTTGAATAAATCCATAGGAGAGGATCTCGGTTGGTGGTCGACGTATACAGCTTCTCGCACGTCGTGTTAATGGGTTCGTTCAAATACTGACAAGTGCTCATTAATCACTTAAAGTTTCCGATCATTAGGTACCAAATTCAGCGAATGTACATTAACCGACCCCTAATAACAATTTAACAGAAAAAATATTTTTTATTTTTTTATTATTATTATTATCACACTGGCCGATTCCCACCAAGGCAGGGTGGCCCGAAAAAGAAAAACTTTCACCATCATTCACTCCATCACTGTCTTGCCAGAAGGGTGCTTTACACTACAGTTTTTAAACTGCAACATTAACACCCCTCCTTCAGAGTGCAGGCACTGTACTTCCCATCTCCAGGACTCAAGTCCGCCCTGCCGGTTTCCCTGAACCCCTTCATAAATGTTACTTTGCTCACACTCCAACAGCACGTCAAGTATTAAAAACCATTTGTCTCCATTCACTCCTATCAAACATGCTCACGCATGCCTGCTGGAAGTCCAAGCCCCTCGCACACAAAACCTCCTTTACCCCCTCCCTCCAACCTTTCCTAGGCCGACCCCTACCCCGCCTTCCTTCCACTACAGACTGATACACTCTTGAAGTCACTCTGTTTCGCTCCATTCTCTCTACATGTCCGAACCACCTCAACCCTTCTTCAGCCCTCTGGACAACAGTTTTGGTAATCCCGCACCTCCTCCTAACTTCCAAACTACGAATTCTCTGCATTATATTCACACCACACATTGCCCTCAGACATGACATCTCCACTGCCTCCAGCCTTCTCCTCGCTGCAACATTCATCACCCATGCTTCACACCCATATAAGAGCGTTGGTAAAACTATACTCTCATACATTCCCCTCTTTGCCTCCAAGGACAAAGTTCTTTGTCTCCACAGACTCCTAAGTGCACCACTCACCCTTTTCCCCTCATCAATTCTATGACTCGCCTCATCTTTCATAGACCCATCCGCTGACACGTCCACTCCCAAATATCTGAATACATTCACCTCCTCCATACTCTCTCCCTCCAATCTGATATCCAATCTTTCATCACCTAAACTTTTTGTTATCCTCATAACCTTACTCTTTCCTGTATTCACTTTTAATTTTCTTCTTTTGCACACCCTACCAAATTCATCCACCAATCTCTGCAACTTCTCTTCAGAATCTCCCAAGAGCACAGTGTCATCAGCAAAGAGCAACTGTGACAACTCCCACTTTATGTGTGATTCTTTATCTTTTAACTCCACGCCTCTTGCCAAGACCCTCGCATTTACTTCTCTTACAACCCCATCTATAAATATTTTAAACAACCACGGTGACATCACACATCCTTGTCTAAGTCCTACTTTTACTGGGAAATAATTTCCCTCTTTCCTACATACTCTAACTTGAGCCTCGCTATCCTCGTAAAAACTCTTCACTGCTTTCAGTAACCTACCTCCTACTCCATACACCTGCAACATCTGCCACATTGCCCCCCTATCCACCCTGTCATACGCCTTTTCCAAATCCATAAATGCCACAAAGACCTCTTTAGCCCTATCTAAATACTGTTCACTTATATGTTTCACTGTAAACACCTGGTCCACACACCCCCTACCTTTCCTAAAGCCTCCTTGTTCATCTGCTATACTATTCTCCGTCTTACTCTTAATTCTTTCAATAATAACTCTACCATACACTTTACCAGGTATACTTATTCAATAGTCTGCCCGAAATGCTCATGTATACTAGTGATTTTCGTTGTGCTTAATAATAGTTTACATGTCAACTACAGTTTGTATACTAAATAAATAAAACAATTATTTGAGTGCGTACAATGGTCATTAATGATGAACCCCTTTGTCAAAACAAATTAGTTCGCAAACCCCTTTTTCAGTGCATTTAGCATTTATATACACCCCTTGTTCCTATCGCGGAGTATTTTTTGCTATTAAGCTAACGAGACAATATTTAAGTAACAAGCCAATAGCTTACTGAATACACAAGGCAAGTTACAGTATATAACGGGTAAAAACTGACTAACCTCCATGTTGCAGCCTAGCCCCCAGACCTACCCGTCCTCATTCTTGCCATCGATCTTATTATGACCTAACAAAAAAGAGCTGACACAGTTAACAATAGGTAGGATGAAGAGCTGATTTTTTTTATACAGAACAAAAACATTGTTTGCAGTTAGTGTTTGGCTCTTCAATCTAGAAGATGGGAGTACAATCAACCTTCCTCGCACCAAATTTAACTGCCTCTCATTCCCAGGCGCTGTATAACGCTTGTGGGTTTTGCAGTTTTCACGAATCAAAAATTCTGAGTATGAATGTAACACAGAAAATAATCATAAAAGAAATTATACAAGGTAATGAAATGTGATACATAAAAGGAAGGTTAGTAAAAGTGTCGTGAACATTAAGGTTAGTGGAGACTGATTGGTTTGAAATAACCTGCACAGCTCTTGTAAACAGATGTGTAAAACTGGAGCATCCCTGAGTACGTATCACTGGTATTCAATTATATATATAAAAAAGATGTGTGCAGCATTGGGTAACTTGCAAAAACCTACCGCCCACCAGTGGCTCTTATCAATCACTTGTATTACTAAGGCTCCTGGTTGGGCAAATGTTCCCATAGTGGTTACCTAACGTTCCATGAGCGTCTTACATACATGCTTCAGTATTATATACCGCATTTGAAAAGCTGATATTACTGCTCCACTCCCATATCATAGCACTAAGGAATCTTAACATATGACTAGTTTGTATTATATCATCTTACCCTTTTACCTATCCTACATTCACACCTAAATACTCGAAGATCATGTTACCGAATCAAAGACTTGACCCCATATCAGAATTTTTTCTCTACTCGTTTTAACAAGCGAGATCAATTTTCACTACTTATAAAAGTTCCACTTCTTACTCTTCGTAATAAGCCATCGGTCTGCTACTCACTAGAAACGAGCCTTTTCTAACTGTGCTACTGAATATAATCAGGTTATCTAACTGTATTTCTTAATAGAATCAGTATAATTAATATAAGCAACTGGTTCATTAGTAAGGTCCCGAGGACATCCCCTTGGGGTGTACCTAATTCAATGTGTGTACTTTTAATTATTTACCCAGAAACAGTAGTTCAGCTCTTCTGTCTGCTACATATTCCTTGGTCTGCATTACAAATTTACCATTAACTCCCGTCACCAATAACATCACATATGGCCAAACTTTGGGCTTCTATGACGACTTTTAAGTCAACATATTTTAATTATTGCATTTATAGGGAAGTGCTAAACTCTTGGGAATCGTACAATGCACCGGGAAAGCCAAGTATTCAGGTTCGATCCGAGGAAACAATCAATTTTTTTTGTATCAAGAGCCCTTCCCCAACATCAAGACACCCCATGACGGGAACAAATGTTAGGTATTGTGCCTTAGGGTCGTGATGCGAGTATGACGTGAGATTGGCCTGAATATATTTCTCTTCCTCGAGGTCTAGAAATAGGTATGATGGCCCCTTTTCTATATTTGGGGAACAAAGTCACAATACCTTGGCTGGGAACATATACAAATAAATGAAACAAGGCAAAAGCATAATACAAACTAAATCAGCGGTCGGATGTAGAGAAAAATAAGAAGTCACATCAAAAGAGAAATAATGCCAGGCACAAGAGGAAGTGTAAGATGAACAAGAGCATGACAGTTAATGGAGAGGTATACAAAGATTGGCACCTGGCCAGAGCACATGGGTGCGTGTGTGTGGCAGCGTATACCCTCTACTCTCTACTGTGCTGCTTCCATCACTACCTGGCTTCTATCAAGGAAGCAAGCGTTAAAATTTGGAGCGCAGGAATAAATGTAGGACGCAGGGATATACTTGAAGCATGGGAAAAATGTTACATATTACGGGGACGGAATTACATACCCTGGGTAAATGTACAGAGCGCGAGGATCAACAGCTTATACAGCACTCTTGTCAATGAAAGACTATCCATTATTATGGGTTCTCTCTTGGACGGATATCCTCAGGGCCATATTCATACCTCCTTTATTAATACCAATCTTCCACTTGAATTATGTCCCCCCCCCCTATTCATCATCTTACAAGAGAATGTAATTTAATGGATTTCACTCTTTCTTCATAAGGAAAATTTCTTATGCTATGTATTAATTTTATCATTCTTCGCTGAGTGGGCTATAACGAATTTATATCCATTCTGTAATATGGAGATCAGAAATAAGTTGCATAATCTAAGTGAGGCCTTACTAATAATGTGTAGAGCTGTTGTATTACCACTGGACTTCTGTGGCTAATACTTCTTGATATATAATTCCCAGTAATCTGCCTTATGACGTACGCTTAGGCAATGCTGTCTTGGTTTCAGGTTGCTGTTTAACATCTAGTGGGTATTGTATATACCATTACCTTTGATAAGGACCTGCCTTGTATGGGCCAGAAGGCATTGCTGCTGCAGGGTGCCTCCATTCTTATGTTCTTATACAACAGTAGTCAGTAGCGTACACTAACTGGCCCATACAAAGCAGGACCTTTTCTGCCTAGTATACTCCAGTAGGCCTGTTGCAGTGTTCCTTCATCTTCGTTATTTCATCCTGCAAGACGCATCCAGGGAAAGGCAGACTTGATATTCCAAATTACATATTAAAGGTTATGTTAGTGTATCAAAGAGTAGTGAACATTTATTGGTGGGAGGATATAACCGACATACTAACAATAACAGTTAAATATGCATATTTCAACGTCTAACCAAGAGCCTCTTCATTTGCTGAAGAGGATCTCAAGAGGCCGAAACATATAAACTTTCTTCCGTGTTTTTGTCTCCATGTTAGTTATATCCTACCATTAAAGGGTACGTGCTGAAAGGGGAGAGGAAGAGGAATTCTAACACCGAGGTTAAAGGGGAGAGACGAGGACAGCACTTGGACAGGTTCCCACAATGTGTGTTGGTAAGAGTAGCGTTCTCTACCATGCTAACTTCTACGCTGCCTTACTTTCACTGTATGTACTTACAAGCCGTTAACGTTTACCCGGCAAAAGTTATTTTTTAAATAAATTATATGTTATTGTCACCCATCATCTATTACCGTTAAAATCATTTTAGCCTCAAACTGAAATCAACTCGCTCATTCCCTCTCCCTCTCTCTCTGTAAGACGGTAAGATGGTCTGACTCCTGTGAGGATAGATGGGTAGCAAGTTAAAATAAATACGACAAGTTCGACAAGCTGGTTAAAAGTAGATGCGAGCACAAGTTATGCCAATAAGTAGAGGTAAGGTGGGTAAAGGTAGGAGGAGGAAGTAAACTCTGGTATGGGTGAGTGGGTAGTGTGAATCATGGTGAATTTTCACTTAGAGGTGCCAAGCAAGCAGGTGAGTGTTGGGTCGCCCACCCCAAACAAAGACCACCCACCCACCTCGAGGAGTACCTGGAAACGTTGGCACCCAAGGTGCCATTTAGCCAAACATGGAAATGCTTATTTTGCTATATAACTAAACACACACATAAGACGGGGATGAGGGTGTTTATCATGATATACTGAAAAATTTTGTTGATGCGAACCTCATGTGAACTTTCGGTCATTTTATGTCTTCCACTGAATTAACGGTCCACCCTATGAAATTAGATACCATTTTAAGACGAAAGTAATAAAAACAGGGAGTAGCTGATTTTTACCAGCTAAATACTGACAACTTAGAAGAACGTGACAGTAAAAAAAAAACAATATGATTTTATAACATGAAAGTAAAACACACCGTTTAATGTCTCAAATGAGCCCAGTCAAAGATGAATATCCTTACTACGACTTGATAATGGCTCAGCATGGACCAAAACCTCGTCTAGTTTTACCCACAATTATCTCGGTGTGGATCGTTGGCGTTCTTGCTGAAGAATCAAGAAATAAGGAGGGGGGGTTCAAGCACCGGTAATGTTGCTACCCAGATATACAAGACTAGTGCCAAGTTCGCTCACAATTAGCCTGCCCAGCTGGGTCAGTAACCCCGTTCGGTAATACGCATGTGTAAGCAACTGCTAAACGTCTAGCTTCTGAAGCAAACGTATATTTAAAAATTAGTATCAGGCTATGAACAAATCAGACCTATATACAGATGGACAAGAAAATTAATTTATATAGTATGTAAAGGTGGGCAACCAAATGTTATTCCTTAAGCGAAGGAAACAGCTGTGTTGGCGTGCTGACTTTGACATAGCACAACATTTTTCACAGCAACAAAAGCTCAGAATAACCAGCAGTATACCTGAAAACATTTAAGTAACCAACAACAAACAAATTATTCTTTTACATATAAAGGAAGTTTTGTGTGCCAGGGGCGTTGACTTCCAGCAAGCATGCGTGAGTGTGTTAGATAGGAGCGAATGCAGACAATGGTTTTTAGGACTTGTGCTGTTGGAGTGTGAGCAAGGTAACATTTATGAAGGGATTCAGGGAAACCGCCAGGCCGGACTTGAGTCCTGGAGATGCGAAGTACAGTGTCTGCACTCTGAAGGAGGGGTGTTAATGTTGCAGTTTTATAACTATAGTGTAAGTGCACCTCTGGCAAGACAGCGATGGAGTGAAAGATGAAAGTTTTTCTTTTTCGGACCTTGGTGGAAGAAGGCCGACATTAATAAATAAAAAAGTACAAAAAAATAACGTATTTCATAAATCCCTTTAGTTAATGAGCTAGTGAAGAAGTATCTTCGGTTTATGGACTTACGTGGATTTCAGGGGTGTGAACTGACGTTCCATGAAAACTACTCGGGCTGTTTGAGTCTACCTGGAGAATGTAGTGTTCCGAGGATCAACACACACACTTGTTAGGTCCCAGACTAGGCCTCCAGGTGGATGGCCTGACCAACTAGGCTGTTGGTGATAGCCGCACCAAGTCCAACGTAAGCACCAAACAGTTCGTGCCTATAATTTAAACACGTCACAGAATTTATTTGTAAAATCATCCTAGTGTAAGCTTGATGACTGGCAATAGCTTTGAGCCGCCTGTTACGTGTAAGGCCCATGGTTCGAGTCCCCGTCCGTTTTTACGTTTATTCATTGACAGTTTTATTGCAACTTACCTTGGTTTCATAAACTTGTACGGTATATATACGTACAGTTAACCGCCAATAACGAAAAACCATAAAAGGGCTTCTTTGGCAGTACGAAACAAACTGTAGTCTCGGTTGTTAAAACTGACAAACAGATAACGAATAAAACACGTTGCAACACTTGGGTATCTTTGCCTACCAGTGGCTTGTATCAATCCAATGTAGAGAACAGTCCTGGAGACTATAGAGGATATGAGATACTGGAGTTACCTGGAGTTTACCTGGAGAGAGTTCCGGGGGTCAACGCCCCCGCGGCCCGGTCTGTGACCAGGCCTCCTGGTGGATCAGAGCCTGATCAACCAGGCTGTTACTGCTGGCTGCACGCAAACCAACGTACGCGCCACAGCCCGGCTGGTCAGGAACCGACTTTAGGTGCTTGTCCAGTGCCAGCTTGAAGACTGCCAGGGGTCTGCTGGTAATCCCCCTTATGTATGCTGGGAGGCAGTTGAACAGTCTCGGGCCCCTGACACTTATTGTATGGTCTCTTAACGTGCTAGTGACACCCCTGCTTTTCATTGGGGGGATGTTGCATAGTCTGCCAAGTCTTTTGCTTTCGTAGTGAGTGATTTTCGTGTGCAAGTTCGGTACTAGTCCCACTAGGATTTTCCAGGTGTATATAATCATGTATCTCTCCCGCCTGCGTTCCAGGGAATGTAGGTTTAGGAACCTCAAGCGCTCCCAGTAATTGAGGTGTTTTATCTCCGTTATGCGAGCCGTGAAGGTTCTCTGTACATTTTCTAGGTCAGCAATTTCACCTGCCTTGAAAGGTGCTGTTAGTGTGCAGCAATATTCCAGCCTAGATAGAACAAGTGACCTGAAGAGTGTCATCATGGGCTTGGCCTCCCTAGTTTTGAAGGTTCTCATTATCCATCCTGTCATTTTTCTAGCAGATGAGATTGATACAATGTTATGGTCCTTGAAGGTGAGATCCTCCGACATGATCACTCCCAGGTCTTTGACGTTGGTGTTTCGCTCTATTTTGTGGCCAGAATTTGTTTTGTACTCTGATGAAGATTTAATTTCCTCGTGTTTACCATATCTGAGTAATTGAAATTTCTCATCGTTGAACTTCATATTGTTTTCTGCAGCCCACTGAAAGATTCGGTTGATGTCCGCCTGGAGCCTTGCAGTGTCTGCAATGGAAGACACTGTCATGCAGATTCGGGTGTCATCTGCAAAGGAAGACACGGTGCTGTGGCTGACATCCTTGTCTATGTCAGATATGAGGATGAGGAACAAGATGGGAGCGAGTACTGTGCCTTGTGGAACAGAGCTTTTCACCGTAGCTGCCTCGGACTTTACTCTGTTGACTACTACTCTCTGTGTTGTTAGTGAGGAAATTATAGATCCATCGACCGACTTTTCCTGTTATTCCTTTAGCACGCATTTTGTGCGCTATTACGCCATGACCACACTCGCCGAAGGCTTTTACAAAGTCTGTATATATTACATCTGCATTCTTTTTGTCTTCTAGTGCATCTAGGACCTTGTCGTAGTGATCCAATAGTTGAGGCAGACAGGAGTGACCTGTTCTAAACCCATGTTGCCCTGGGTTGTGTAACTGATGGGTTTCTAGATGGGTGGTGATCTTGCTTCTTAGGACCCTTTCAAAGATTTTTATATGGGATGTTAGTGCTATCGGTCTGTAGTTCTTTGCTGTTGCTTTACTGCCCCCTTTGTGGAGTGGGGCTATGTCTGTTGTTTTTAGTAACTGTGGGACGACCCCTGTGTCCATGCTCCCTCTCCATAGGATGGTAAAGGCTCGTGATAGGGGCTTCTTGCAGTTCTTGATGAACACGGAGTTCCATGAGTCTGGCCCTGGGGCAGAGTGCATGGGCATGTCATTTATCGCCTGTTCGAAGTCATTTGGCGTCAGGATAACATCGGATAGGCTTGTGTTAACCATATTCTGTGGCTCTCTCATAAAAAATTAATTTTGATCTTCGACTCTCAGTCTGGTTAGTGGCTTGCTAAAAACTGAGTCATACTGGGACTTGAGTAGCTCACTCATTTCCTTGCTGTCATCTGTGTAGGACCCATCTTGTTTAAGTAGGGGCCCAATACTGGACGTTGTTCTCGACTTTGATTTGGCATAGGAGAAGAAATACTTTGGGTTTCTTTCGATTTCATTTATGGCTTTTAGTTCTTCCCGCGATTCCTGACTCCTATAAGATTCCTTTAGCTTAAGTTCGATGCTTGCTATTTCTCTGACCAGTGTCTCCCTACGCATTTCAGATATATTGACCTCTTTTAGCCGCTCTGTTATTCTTTTCCGTCGCCTGTAAAGGGAGCGCCTGTCTCTTTCTATTTTACATCTACTCCTTTTTCTTAGAGGAATAAGTCTTGTGCATACATCGAGTGCCACCAAGTTAATCTGTTCTAGGCATAAGTTGGGGTCTGTGTTGCTTAGTATATCTTCCCAGCTTATATCGGTTAGGACTTGGTTTACTTGGTCCCACTTCATGTTTCTGTTATTGAAGTTGAATTTGGTGAATGCTCCTTCGTGACTAGTCTCATTATGTCGGTCTGGGGCTCCGCGCATACATGTCTGAACCTCAATTATGTTGTGATCTGAGTATATTGTTTTTGATATGGTGACATTTCTTATCAGATCATCATTGTTAGTGAAGATGAGGTCTAGTGTATTCTCCAGTCTAGTAGGCTCTATTATTTGCTAGTTTAAATTGAATTTTGTGCAGAGATTTAAAAGCTCGTGTGAGTGTGAGTTTTCATCAGAGCTGCCTCCTGGTGTTATTACTGCAACAATATTATTTGCTATATTCCTCCATTTTAGGTGCCTTAAGTTGAAATCCCCCAGGAGTAAGATGTTGGGTGCAGGAGCTGGAAGATTTTCCAGACAGTGGTCAATTTTTAACAGCTGTTCCTGGAATTGCTGGGATGTTGCATCCGGAGGCTTGTAGACTACCACAATGACTAGGTTTTGGTTCGCGACCTTTACTGCTAAAACTTCCACTACATCATTTGAGGCATTAAGCAGTTCTGTGCAAACAAGTGACTCTGCAATGTACAGGCCAACCCCCCCCCCCTTTTGCCTGTTCACTCTGTCACATCTGTATAGGCTGTAACCTGGGATCCATATTTCATTGTCCCAGTGATCCTTTATGTGGGTCTCAGTGAAAGCCGCGAACATTGCCTTTGCCTCTGCAAGCAGTCCACGGATGAAAGGTATTTTGTCGTTTGTTGCTGGCTTTAGACCCTGTATATTTGCAAAGAAGAATGTCATCGGACTGGTGGTATTGTTGGTACTGGGGGGGGGGGATTTTTTTTCCGGCATTAGTATCTGTATCTGTTGGTATGGAGTGGAGGCCATCGACTGTGGTTCCACTCCAGGAATGACTGGATTTGTTGTACGATTTCTGCCATTTCCTGCCAGTTTTTTTTCCTTCCTGGCACTAAAAAACCTCTCCCTCTTGAGTGGCTGTGGCTACCCAGGTTTTCCCATGGCCTGGATGTTTTGTATCTTTTTGTCCCCTTTAGATGGTGTGCCTGGCAATTTAAGTTATAGCACAGTCTTTCCTGTACTGAAGAGGTACACATTTCAGGGTGAAAAAGCTTACAGGAAGGGAGTTTGCATTTTCCTGTTGTCATATGGGCACAGCATTTTCTAGGGTGGTCATAGTTGCACGTCCTGTCTGTTTTTCCAGATTTCCCATGTCTGCAGATACCAAGTGCATAGTATGTGCACAGGCTTGGTTTCCGTTTGCCTTGGGTTTCTGTGACTGTATTCCCTGTTGGTACATGTTTACCTGTCTTATTCCTATCCTCCCTAGCACCAACAATGGAGCTCCCACCAGTTGTTTTTGGTAATATATCCTCACTATTGCTAGTGGAGTCCTCTTGTTTGTTATTTCCTGTGGTATTTCTAGTTTGCAATATTGGTTTTATCTTATCTTTGACTACACTTGTTTCCCCACTACGGCTCCTGTCCCCTATGAGGTCATTTATATGTATTCCTTCCTGCGTATAATTCCCGACTACCTGGACAAAATCTCCAGCTTCACCATTACTGTCTCCCAGGACAGCACCTCCAGCTTCACCATTACTGTCTCCCAGGACAGCACCTCCAGCTTCACCATTACTGTCTCCCAGGACAGCACCTCCAGCTTCACCATTACTGTCTCCCAGGACAGCACTATCAGCCCCACATTTACTGACTACTAGGGCATCACCTCCAGCCTTACAGTTTCTGACTACATGGCCAGTATCAGGGGCAGTACCATTCAACCCAGACTTTTTATGTTCCCATCTGTTGTAGACAGCTTCCAGGTTTTCTATGAAAGCAGCTTTGCTGTTATCCTCTTTTAATACCCTTGTGATTTTAGTCCACAGATTTATCTCATTTGGGCATACCCAAAAACACTTCTCTGTTTTAATACTGCTTGTAGCTAGTTCTTCACGCACAAGGGGCGTGACACCAATTTCCACAAAAATGACAATTTATCCATGTGGAAGCCCGTTTGTTTGATTGATTGCAGACTACACAGAGCTTCATAATGGTTGATTAACTGTAATTCTACTAGCAACCTCTTGAATACTCTATTAATAACCTCCTTAAAGTGAAGCTCTAGCTATTTGTATTTCTATTTCTAACTGTACTTGTATATTAGGACAGCTTACCGTGTACGTTCCCGATTTATATTTGTTTGTGTTTGATAAGGGCGCCTACAACCTCATCCGTTTAGTCTGCTTTATTGTCCAACGAATCCGTTTGAAACCAGTCAAGGGTTCGGACCAGTCGAGGGTTCAGACCAGTCGAGGTTTCGGACCAGTCGAGGGTTCGGACCAGTCAAGGGTTCGGACCAGTCGAGGGTTCAGAACCAGTCTGATCTGATCAGTGGGTCACTTATTTAAAACATACTGGTTGGTGATTTGGGCTAACACATGAAGGATCTACTGGAAATTATCTACCCGAGTAGTATGTGATTTGATTGATACAAAAGTATAACTTGCGTGTTGAAGACCCGGTGATTGCTGGCAGCTCCTACATTGATGAACGGTCGAGCCTCAACCCTTGTTTATCAATCACTGTATCTAGCTTTTCTAGGTTTTTTTCGTCTTCACCACAATAAATGCTATATTATCACTATAGTTGACTGGTGGAAATTTTGGCGGAAGGACGCTTTTTCTGTAGTAATAATTGCTTCTCGTTGTGTATATTGCGACCGCTGGTAACTACAGGTTATATGAAATTCACAGTATACGTCTGGTATTTCAAGAAAAAAGAAACTAATGGAAGTCACTCCACTCCACTAAGTACCATTATAATACTGGTTAGTTGCTACTACAACACTGTATTATGCTATTCACTGGTATCACTAGATTATATGCGAGTACACTAGCAGGCCAGGAAGATTATTAAAACAGCTGACCTGTGTTGGTAAGTTTCTGGCGACTTCTGGCACCTGCCTCTATAGGCTTATCACTTCATTTACAAATTCACCTGTTTTCAAATGACACTTTAGCCTTTATCATCTATATACTAGGGAGCCACTGTAGTATACAATATACACTATGTATACACAATGTTATCAGGGAGACTTGTCTTTCCTCTGACAAAGAAAAGTTTTATTATTATTATTTTGCACACGGCACTCAGGCCTATGATTCCCCTCTGGCAGTAAACTCTGCTAGGTAGTGCACACTAATTCTCCTCCATTCGTCTCTCAACCCTTGAGTAGAGAGGACGTGTGCTGCTGCTACCCCCTGGTGTTGACTGGGTGCAGTAATATTTTCACAACATGGCGCAGGCTTGTCGCCGGCGGGTTAATACAGTCTGTATTGAATTAACCAGTGGAGCTATCATGGGGCCGTCTATGGAGTTACTTCTACCAGCAATAATTAGAGACACCTATGGCATAGCTACTGAAGAGATTTGTGGACTTGCCTTGAATGGCACGAAGAGGATATTTCTTAAATTCAATTCGGCGAGTATGTATGAGGCAGTGGTGAACAAGTTTCAGGAAGTGGCCATACCTGTGAATCATGCTATCACGGTGAGGATGCATGATGTATCAAGTTACTTCACTTGGGTGAAGATCAGGAATGTGCCATTCGAGGCGGATGCATCAGACATAAGGTTCGCCATGAGTAAATATGGGACAGTACACACGGTCACTGCAGGAAGATGGTCAGCTGGTACGTATATGGGGATACCTGAGGGTACGTACTCTGCAAAGATGACGATACAACATCCTATACCGTCGTATGTGGTGATGGAAGATTTCAGAACTCAGGGATTTGTGACATATGCAGGGCAACGACGCACTTGTCGTTTGTGCGGGTCGTATGAACACCTGGCAGCGTAATGTGGTAGAGGACGTGGAGACAACCTGCAACAACGAAGAAAAGTAGAGGAGAGGAGAGTGGAGCAAGAACAGCATTTTTCGACACTGCCTCCGCAGTGTGTGTCATGGAGTGAGGAGGTTGAGAGGGCAGAGAAGATGGCAGGTGCTACGAGTGGGGGGGACTCCCCTTCCTTGGACGTGGTTCAGGCATTGGAGGAGATCATCGCGGAAGTGAATGATAGCAAGGAGGAAGCATCGATAAGGACGACGCTTGTGGATATTTTGGGCACAGGGCCTTATCAGGAAGAAGGCACGGTCCTGGATCTTGAGACTACTATGGAGGACGGAGGGGCGAAGATAGTTAGTCCTAAGGTGTGTGACAAGGCTGTCTTGTCGGTGAATACAGTGGAGGTTGAGGTTCATCATGGTGATGAGCTTGATGACGAGATGCAGGTCGACGGTACAACGCGAAAGCGCGCAGCAGCTCTTTATGATTCAGATGAAGTGCTTACGCCCGCACAACGTTCAGGGAAGAAAACATGGGCGGATGTCACGCAGAGGAGTTCAAAAGACACTCTGGGACAGGGATCGAGTAAGAGTGCACAAAAAGGGGGGGGGAGGGATAAGAGTGCAATGAGGCGATCAGGTGACAAAAAGGTTGTGTCAAGAGGGAAACCTTCTTTGTCGGTTTTAAGTGCTTGACAGTGAACATCAATGGTTTGAGGTCGCAGAGAAAGTGTGAGTGATTTAGGGAGTTTTTGGAGCGTCATGGTGTTGACGTTGTGTTCTTGCAGGAGCATAATTATAGACATGGTTATGAGTTGAAGGTGGAGGGATATAAGGTGTATGTTGAACATGCAGTCAGATTGAAAGGCAGTGTGGCTATATTGGTAAAGGAAACTAGCCCGTTGGTTGTTAGGCATTGTGAAGGGGGGGAGGGGAGGGTGATACGTGTGGATGGATTATGGGGTCAGGTACAGATGACCTTGGTGTGTGTGTATGGCCCGGCAGAGGGTGACATACGCGTTAAGAATAAATTTGTGAGGGACGTGCTGGTTTACTACTTGCATGGATTGCCAGGGGTAGCCGTGATAGGATGTGATTGGAACTGTGTGATAAGGCGTAAGGATGTGGAACCGAGGGGGGCGGGGCATTGTATGGGAATATTGGGAGAATTGTTATCAGGGGTGGGTTTGATCGATATCTGTGGGGGGGGGAGGTAGAGCATACATTTATTAGGCGTGGGTATGCTGCTAGGCTCGATCGTTTGTACGTCCACAGAAGGGTAGTAATACATAGGGTTAGGGTGTTGGATGTGGTATTTTCTGATCATAGGGGTGTTATGGTGGATTTGGGTTGGGAGGGGTTGCCACGAAGGGGTAGGGGTTATTGGAAGTTAAATGTAAAGTTGTTGCATGAAGAAGAATATAGACAGTCATTTAAACAGTTTTGGGAGGGGTTGGAGGCAGAAGCGCCTGGGAATGGTGATCTGGTTAGATGGTGGGACTCGGTGGCGAAATCAGGTATTAAGGATTTTTATGTACGTAGTGGGGGGAATATAATAGGTTAAAGTATGGGTTTCAATCTTATCTTGAGGGGCAGTTGAGAGCTTGCTACGAATGTGGGATGGTTAGTTACCCAGTGAGAGATATTGAGGGATTAAAGGAGAGCATTAGGGATTTGCAAAATGAAAGATTTGATGGTGCACGCGTTTTGGCGGGGTTGGAGGAGGTGTTATGGGGTGATAGGCCATCGGCGTGTGTATTGAGAGGACAGCGTAAGAGGAGAGCTGCGACAGAGATGATGGGATTAACTGTTCATGTGGGGATGGGAGGGTATAGGGAAGGGCAGGTATTGATGTCGACTGAAGGTATGAGTGGATATCTTGATGCATGGTTTAGGTCATATGCACAACATGTGGGTATACGAGATGATGCTTTAAGGGAAATGGGTGGTTATGTGCAATGCGAGCTTGATGGTAGAGATAGGGAGACTTTGGAAGGACAGATTACGGAAGGGGAAATTTGGCAAGCTATAGCAGGTGCAAGTTTAGGTAAGGCACCGGGTGTAGACGGGTTGCCTAATGATTTTTATGTTAAGAACTGGGAAGTATTGAGGAGATTTTTAGTCAGATTGTTCAATGTAATGAAGGAAGATGGGGCAATGGGTGAGCAGCAAAGGACTGCTGTTGTTGTATTAGTGCCGAAGGGTGGACAGACCACGGTAGAAGATTACCATGCAATATCGCTTATGTGCAGTGATTATAAGTTATCTGCAAGGGTATTAGGGAACAGAATCAAACAGGTTTTAGGTCAAGTAATTGATAGAGGACAATATGGCATACCGGGTAGATCAATGTATGAAGGGCATGGAGTTATTAGGAGTTTTATAGAGCATAGGGGGGAGGGGGTGTTTTGGCTCTGGATTGGAGAGCTGCTTATGATAGCATAGAAAGGGATGCATTATGGAGTTTTATGCATTGGTTGGGTTTCGGGAGGGAAATTGTTTCTTGGGCAAAAACTTTGTATCTGGGTGCAGTTATGAGAATACAGGTTAATGGATGACTAGGTGATAGCATACAGATGGGAAGGGGTTTGCGACAGGGATGCCCTCTGTCGCAAATTTTGTTTGCATGTCTTCAGGAACCCTTTTATAGGGCAGTTAGGTGAAGTATAGCGAGAGCGAGGGTTGGTTTTGCACGAGAAGGGGAAGCGGGTATAGTGGGTTACGTGGATGATACGACTGTCTTGGTGAGGGATGTGAGGGATTTACATAAGGTAGGAAGGGTGATAGACGTTTTTGGTGAGGCTACAGGGATGAAAATTAATGTAGTAAAGTCCAAGTATTTGGATCTAGGGGATAGCATACATAATGGTGAGACTGTTGAGGGTGGGTGGCATGTGGTAGATCAGTTGTTGACATGTGGGATAGTGTACATGCGGAATGATAGGGATGCACAAGAGGCAAATTCGAGGTGCACCGTGGATGGAGTTTTGAAAAGATTGGGAGGTTTGAGGGCAGAGCAATTAACGTTGCATCAAAGGGTTATAGTCACGAATGTCCTGTTGTATAGCAAGTTATGGCATGTGGTGGCAATATATCCGTTATGACGGTGTGAGGTGCAACGGTTGCAACTGCGGGTATTCAGATTTATATGGGGATTGGGTTGTGACTGGCTAAGTAGAGGGGTGGTGTCGCTTCCCGTTAGCCAGGGGGGGGCTGGGGCTTATACCTTTTGAGAAGCGTATGTTGAGTGTGTTTCTGAAAAGGGGGTTTGTGAGGGAGGGGGTGAGCGGGGGGGGGGGCCTTGAAAGACTGCACATGGATATGCAACGGTGGTGGAGGGGTAGGAATTTAATGTTTGGGGAGGCTATGTTGCGAGTTCTACTGAAGGTAAGGGATTCGAAACAGCTTAAATTGAAGGTTCTTGAGAGGGTGGGGGGTGGGTCTGTGGTGGTGGCAGTTGAGGGGGCATACCCTATGTATGCATGGGGTTCTGTATGGAAATGTCTTCAACAACTACGTGTAAAATCAAGTGTCAGGGAGGTTATGTTTAGGTTTTTACATGGGATCTTGCCGTCTGGGGTTGTGTTATTTAATAGGAGATTAAGGGAGGGTGGGGAGTGCAAAGCGTGTGGATGTGTACTTTTGTACTGGCTTAGAAGATGTGAGGGTCTGGCTAAGTAGGGTAGTTAAGTTAGTGGGTGGGGAAGAGTTACAGGTGTTACGGGTGTTAAGTTCAGATATAGGTGGGTGGAGTCAGCAGGTGGTGAATGCGGTTGCGTATGTGGTTACTGATTTTATTTATATAGGGCAATGAGGGAGGTGGGAGTCGAGGAAAGGATAAGAGTGTTAGGGGCCACGATGTATAGAACAAAGTGCCGCAATAGGGATCTTTATGGGGGAAGATGGGAGACAGCATTTACTGAAGGTTATCGTAGAGTTAGGTTGAAGGATTTAAGAGATTTAAGTGTAAAGTAAGGGGTTGCGGTGGGCTAGTTTTCTTGAGTATGGAAATGTGTATAGATGTTAGCGTGTGTGGTATGTTTGGTAATATAATAAATAAGCTTCTTTTGTGATGTGAGTTTGGTCTGGGTAGTTGTGTAAGATATGTTTTTCACATTGTTTTTAAGAAGGTATTGAATATAATATGTAAGTAGTGTTGTTGCACTACATTATTGTGTGTATAATGTGTGAGAGGGTACATCTCTCAGTATTTGTGTGTTTGATGGTTTGAGGTGACACAAGGCATGATCTAAGTATGTCTGGATTCTCCTTTTGTCCTCAAAGGTGTTATACAAACATAGTACTGTGGTGTATGTGATGTGTAGGTTTATATGTATTCAACACATGCTTGTTGTATGTTCCCTCTTCGTTACTTTGTTTCAATTGTCATTTCAATGTACTTTGTATAGCATTATACAACGGTATTGTTCTTTGCCATATGAAGTGTTTTTTAGTTCATGTTATGTTCTAGGTTTTTGTATGTTAAGATGTACTTATAGACTGGCAGCACCCTGATATTGGTTTTTCATGGCTATGTTCTTGACGTAAGTTTTGGCTGTATGGTATACAAATATATCTAGCCAGTTTATAGACGCATTCCTTTTGTGTCTGCGATTTTTGTATACGGGTTTATTGTAACTGTAATGAGTCGGTTTTGAGATCTAAGCTGTTTTCTTTGTATGTTTATTTGTATTTTGGTATATGTAAAGCTGTAATGTTAGGGATAAGTATGTAGATGTTCTAGTAGGATTATGATATTAGGTTTTGGTTTATTGATTAATGAGAAGGCTGGAAGTAATTGTTACATTTTCTCGTATATATTCTTTTCAATTGTAATGAGCCTTTGTCATATGTCATGTTATATGTAAAATTTATATGTAAGTTAGGTTTGGAGTCATTGAATGTTTATATATGTCAGTTCATGACCCTGTTACTGTGTTTATTTGTAGCTATGTTCTTGCCGTAAGTTATTGTTGTATGTTATACAGCTATATCTTGCGAGTATATAGGTGCAATCCATTTGTGTTAGTTTATTTTGTGTTGGGTTTCTTATGTCAATGTCCGAACCTTCAGGATTGAGATCCATACTGTTTCCTTTTATTTTTATGTATACTGTATTGGTTTTAAATAAAATATAAAAAAAATTCTCCTTTTTTGACTCAGTATATAATGTTTTCCGCCGAAGATTGGTTCCAGGCGCTAGAGGGATGTATCGTATAGGATTGATGGCACAAATTTAAGTTCTAGCACGTAAGAGCGACCGTGAAAACACGAGAAAACCCGGAGCACAACGAGGCACGCTGACACACATGTGCTATGCTAGATTAGTGTGAGATAATTAATCCCTCATCGGCCTTGCTAGGAGATGACCAGTCCATGAGTCCTGATGAATCTGTAGAAGACGCCCGAGGATGCAAGCTTGTGACACAGGTGGGCGGAGGCCACTAGTCCATATACAAATCATGCCAATAGATTAGTCTCTTGAAGCGTTAAGATGAGGGCTTTAGTGTAGGATAAATCATCGTAGTCCTTCATAGCGTTGGTATCCCCACGCTCAATGTTTAAACTGCAGAATGTGTTAGTCTCGGGCAACAACAAACGCTGGAGATAAACATGGGCACAAACTTGCGATATTTATACCTCTAAAATCATGTTTGTTTACGTGTGCATGCAAAATTCCACATACTCTCAACGTCCTTTCCATCCCAACTATTGCCTTTCTCCCCTTAATCTAACCTTATCCCCCACTTCCACGTCTCCCAAACACCACTACAACAGCCACACATACACCATCACCATAGCTGGGCATTCCCACCATGAAACCCAGGTATAACAGGGCAGCTGAGGGCGTACTAAAACTTGTTTCATAAAAAAGTCCTCACTCACCTTTTACTACTACTCATCCTCCCACTGCCGCCTTCGCATATCCTCACTACCTTTATCCCCCATCCCTACCACTACATCCATCCTCCCTACACCACCCTAAGCAAAGTCCCCCCACCCCAACCACATCTCCGTTTAAACACGCTCTCTCTTACCATCTGCATCGTGACTGCAGCAGAAACTGAATCCCCAGAGGAGGAGGTTCACTGACCCTTGACAATATCGCCACGTGCAGCACTTTGCTACCTTTCATTCTTCAAACATATCGCCTACGCTGCAGGCTTCTTCAGCCGAATACAAAGACTACTACTATACTGGGGACCGCTGATACGCTTCACAAGCTATGTCTGTGATTCGATCCCCGGCAAGGATGGAAACATTGGGCGTGTTTCCTCATACCTGTTGTCTCGTTCACCTAACAAGCAAGCAGGTGTCTGGGTGTTAGTCAACTGGTGTGGTTCGCATCTTGGGGGACAAGATTGAACCACAGACAGTCCCTCGATGACGCACTGCCTTTCTTGGGTCATCCTGGGTGGCTAACCCTCCGGGGTTAAAAACCCAATCAAAATCGTATCTCTTATCTTACTGCCACCACAATCACAGCCAATGGAAAATAAGTCACACTGACTTTGTGTTACCTTAGGTTAAATTATATATAATTTACTGTATAAAAGTATAGTAAATGTTTTAAATTATGCATGAGGCTTAAAAACTTATTCACACCACCATTACTACTCCCACTACCAACTACCACTTACCAGCGTCACCAGTCACCCCCCCCCCCACTTACCAGCATCACCACCACTCCCACTTACCAGCATCACTCCCTCCCCACTTACCAGCATCACCACCACCCCGCCACTTACCAGCATCACCATCACCCCCACTTACCACCACCACTTACTAGCATCACCCCCCACTTACCAGCATCACCATCACCCCCCCCCACTTACCACCACCACCGCCACTCCCAATTACCAACAACACCCCCCTCCCCACTTACCAGCATCGCCACCACCCCGCCACTTACCAGCATCACCACCACCCCGCCAGTTACCAGCATCACCACCACCCCGCCAGTTACCAGCATCACCACCACCCCGCCAGTTACCAGCATCACCACCACCCCGCCACTTACCAGCATCACCATCACCCCCCCCCCTTTACCACCACTACTCCCACTTACCAGCATCACCCCCCCCCACTTACCACCTCGCCAACTGCCTAAAGCGATTGAGGAGTATCAACACTTCCGGTCGGCTCATTCAACGCCCAATTTGCTCTAAATGCTTCTTAGCCGAATTTATTTCTTTTCCTTCAAATTTAAATTATAAATCTACAATATTCATTTATGGCAAGTGCCAAATCCGCAGGGGGTCATTCAGCTCCTTAGGAAGGGGGGGGGGTGATCAGACTGATGCAAAGAAAAGGAAGGCAGTTCTAATTCCCAGGATCAAGAGCCCCTCACCGGTATCAGTGTATCAGTACAATACAGACACCTTTATTCAGAGCTATCAATTCTGTAATGACTGATAATAATCGATTAATATAATTATTAATTTACATAACTTTTAATTATGGTAAAAATGTTGTGTGAGCCGATAGCATGTTAGCATTTGCTCTGTGTTGCGTTACAAAACATTCTTCACCAGTCCAAACATAAAACTGCGTTACTATTATTATTATTATTATTATTATTATTATTATTATTATTATTATTATTACATTCACGATGGAATACTCAACCTACGGGATTCATACGGCACCTGGGGGAATGGGGCGCAGGTCTAACTCGTTAGATCAAGAGCCCCTCAACGGCATCAAGGACACTTCCTTCGATGGTAACACTGAAATAAACACTTGTCAATGATACAAACGAACGCGCGGGGACAAAACAAAATGAGTGAACATAACTTTTTTTTTTTTGCAAATTAGTACTCTTGTGCTGAGTCTCCACATCCCTGTTTAATTTTCATTGTAATTAAAATATTTTAACAAGTTTTTGTTTTAAATAAAACGTACTTTTTGTAATTAATCTTTTTTGTAATTAAAACGTTTTTATAATTATAACGCATTTTGTAATCAAATGCAATTTTTATTAAAACGTATTTTTGTAAATGGTAAGCTTTTTCAACTATTAAAACTTATTTTGTGGTTAAATATATATATTTTTAAATAATTGTGGCTAGTATGTCAAAATGATGGAAGTGATGGAGGCAGGGCAATGTTGTGGGAAGTGATGGAGGTAGGGCAATGTTGTGGGAAGTGACAGGGTAGGGCAATGTTGTGGGAAGTGATGGGGTAGGGCAATGTTGTTGGAAGTGATGGGGTAGGGCAATGTTGCGGGAAGTGATGGGGTAGGGCAATGTTGTGGGAAGTGATGGGGTAGGGCAATGTTGTGGGAAGTGATGGGGTAGGGCAATGTTGTGGGAAGTGATGGGGTAGGGCAATGTTGTGGGAAGTGATAACTATCGAACTTAAGCTAAATGACTCTTACAGGAACCAGGAGAGGCAGGAGGAGCTTAAAGCTATTAGTGAAATTGAAAGAAATTCAAAATATTTCTTTTCATATGGCAAAAACAAGGCAAATACCACATCTAGTATCGGGCCCTTACTCAGACAGGTTGGGACTTAAACAGATGACAACAAGGAAATGAGTGAAATATTGAAATCCCAGTACGACTCTGTGTTTAGTGAACCACTAATCGGTCTGAGGATCGACGACCCAAATGATTTCTTCATGAATGAGCCTCAAAACTCCACAAATGTATGCCAGATTTCCGACATTACCCTAACCGATAGATTTCGAAAAAGCCATTGACAACATGCCTATGCACTCAGCCCCGGGCCCAGACTCGCGGAACTCTGTTTTCATTAAGAACTGCAAGAAACCCCTCTCGCGTGCCCTAAGTACACTATGGAGGAGGAGCTTGGACATGGGTGAAATTCCAGTCACTTAAAACAACGGATATAGCCCCACTCCATAAAGGTGGCAGCAAAGCATTAGCTAAGAACTATAGACCAATAGTTCTGACGTCCCACATCATAAAAATCTTTGAAAGAGTGCTAAGAAGCAGGATTGCAAATCACCTGGATTCCCAAAATCTGCACAATCCAGGGCAACATGGGTTCAGGGCAGGTCGCTCCTGCCTCTCACTACTACTGGATCACTATGACATGGCCTTGGATGCACTGGAAGAAAATCAGAATGCAGATGTAATATACACAGACTTTGCAAAAGCATTTGACAAATGCGATCATGGCGTAATAGCCCATAAAATACGTGCTAAAGGAATAACTGGGAAAGTGGGGAGATGGATCTTCAACTTCCTAACAAATCGAACACAAAGAGTAGTGGTCAACAGAGTTAAATCGGAAGCTGCCATAGTGAAGAGCTATGTTCCACAAGGCACAGTACTCGCCCCCATCTTATTCCTTATCCTCATATCAGACATAGACAGAGATATACACCACAGCACCGTATCATCCTTTGCGGATGATACTAGGATCTGCATGAGGCTGTCATCTGCTGAGGACGCGGTTAACCTCCAAGAAGATATAAACAAAGTTTTCCAGTGGGCAACGGTAAACAATATGATGTTCAATGAGGACAAATTCCAATTACTCCGTTATGGAAAACTGGAGGAGATAATAACTAGAACAGAGTATACTACTGACTCCGGCCATACAATAGAGTGGAAAAATAATGTAAGGGACCTGGGAGTAGTAATGTCTGAGGATCTAACTTTCAAGGATCACAACAGTGCCACGATCGCACGTGTAAAGAAAATGATAGGATGGATAATGAGAACTTTCAAAACGAGAGATGCCAAGCCAATGATGATCCTTTTCAAATCACTTGTTCTCTCTAGGCTGGAATACTGCTGTACATTAACATCTCCATTCAATGCAGGTGAAATCGCAGATCTAGAGAGTGTACAGAAATCCTTTACTGCACGTATAAGTTCTGTCAAGCACCTTAGCTACTGGGAACACTTGGAAGCACTTGACTTGTACTCGTTGGGACGCAGGAGGGAGAGATATATCATAATCTACACTTGGAAAATCTTGGAAGGAATGGTCCCAAATCTGCACACAGAAATCACTCCCTACGAAAGTAAAAGACTGGGCAGGCGATGCAAAATGCCCCCAATAAAAAGTGGGGGCGCCATTGGTACACTAAGGGAAA
This sequence comes from Cherax quadricarinatus, assembly GCF_038502225.1. Taxonomy (NCBI): domain Eukaryota; kingdom Metazoa; phylum Arthropoda; class Malacostraca; order Decapoda; family Parastacidae; genus Cherax; species Cherax quadricarinatus. Next base: position 6,589,660 of record NC_091314.1, on the reverse strand, counting down.
ACACCATAAGTGTCCGGGGCCCAAAACTGTTCAACAGCCTCCCATCAAGCATTAGGGGAATTGCCAATAAGCCCCTGGCTGCCTTCAAGAGAGAGCTGGACAGATACCTAAAGTCAGTGCCGGATCAGCCGGGCTGTGGCTCGTACGTTGGACTGCGTGCGGCCAGCAGTAACAGCCTAGTTGATCAGGCCCTGATCCATCGGGAGGCCTGGTCATGGACCGGGCCGCGGGGGCGTTGATCCCCGGAATAACCTCCAAGTTACTCTGCAAGGGCAATGTTGTGGGAAGTGATGGAGGTAGGGCAATGTTGTGGGAAGTGATGGAAGTAGGGCAATGTTGTGGGAAGTGATGGGGTAGAGCAATGTTGTGGGAAGTGATGGGGTAGGGCAATGTTGTGGGAAGTGATGGGGTAGGGCAATGTTGTGGGAAGTGATGGGGTAGGGCAATGTTGTGGGAAGTGATGGAGGTAGGGCAATGTTGTGGGAAGTGATGGAGGTAGGGCAATGTTGTGGGAAGTGATGGAAGTAGGGCAATGTTGTGGGAAGTGATGGAAGTAGGGCAATGTTGTGGGAAGTGATGGGGTAGAGCAATGTTGTGGGAAGTGATGGGGTAGGGCAATGTTGTGGGAAGTGATGGGGTAGGGCAATGTTGTGGGAAGTGATGGGGTAGGACAATGTTGTGGGAAGTGATGGGGTAGGGCAATGTTGTGGGAAGTGATGGGGTAGGGCAATGTTGTGGGAAGTGATGGGGTAGGGCAATGTCGTGGGAAGTGATGGAGGTAGGGCAATGTTGTGGGAAGTGATGGAAGTAGGGCAATGTTGTGGGAAGTGATGGAAGTAGGGCAATGTTGTGGGAAGTGATGGAAGTAGGGCAATGTTGTGGGAAGTGATGGAAATAGGGCAATGTTGTGGGTAGTGATGGGGTAGAGCATTGTTGTGGGAAGTGATGGGGGTAGGGCAATGTTGTGGGAAGTGATGGGGTAGGGCAATGTTGTGGGAAGTGATGGGGGTAGGGCAATGTTGTGGGAAGTGATGGAGGTAGAGCAATGTTGTGGGAAGTGATGGGGGTAGGGCAATGTTGTGGGAAGTGATGGGGTAGGGCAATGTTGTGGGAAGTGATGGGGTAGGGCAATGTTGTGGGAAGTGATGGGGTAGGGCAATGTTGTGGGAAGTGATGGGGTAGGGCAATGTTGTGGGAAGTGATGGAGGCAGGGCAATGACTCCTCCCACACCACACTGTGTGAAAGGGTTGATATGGGAAATGAAAGGCAGCATAATGATTCCTCGCCCACCAGTGTGGGAGAGGGGTTAATAAGACGGAGGCAGCGTAATGGATACTCCACATCAATGTGTGGGAGGGTTCATGTATGTGGTGGAGGCAGCGTAATTACTCCTCCCACACGAGATGTAGTTAAAGGTTGGCGTGTGTTGGTGGTGGCCGCCCTGTTGCAGCCACCACGAGTCATACAACCGGGGTTTCCGGCCGTCTACAAATCAATATTGGTGGTGGGTGGCAGAGTACGCGGCTAGATCTCTCCCCCCCCCCTCTCTCTCTCTCTCTCTCTCCCTCCTTCCCCCTCCCTTGATCGACCTCTCAGCCTCCCCCCCTCTCTCATGATCAACTTTTCAGCCTCCATTTCCCTCTCTCTCTCGACTTCTCATCCTCCATCCCCTCTCTCTCCTTCGATCTTTCAGTCTACCTCCTCTCTCCCTCGATCTCTTAGCCTCACTCTCTCCCCCTCGCTCAACCCTCAGCCTCATTTCCCCCCTCTCCCTCGATCGACCTCTGAGCATCCCTCCCCTCTCCCAGGATCGGGCAGTCAACTACCCTCTCCCCATCTCTCCCTCCATCCATCACCCATATCGAGTGAATGAGTATGCTTGATGGTAAGATGAAATAGACTAATAGAAAAAGATCAGATTACTATAATAATGAAACAGAAAATGATATTAAACATATTCAACCCATTAAAACTGCATCAAATTTATCTACTGCTCGCGAGATCAGATTACTATAATAATGAAATATTAAAAGCTACTAATCATATACAACCCGAAATGCCTCGGCATGATAGTGGTTTTCTTTGCTCCACTCATTTTATGATATGTAAACACACATTGTAACCTTAGCAAAGAAATAAATATTTTATTGTATTTATTAAAACAATTGCATCTACTGCTCGTGGAGTTACACTAAACTGACATTTGAGGAAATGTAATGACAATATAAGGGAATTTTGTAAATGAAATGTGGTCAAGATATTTATCTTGAAAATATTATGAGAATCACAATGCACAGGTAAACTGTAACAAATTCTACGGCTGGCAGAGCGGTGAAAGTCATACGTCTGGCACGCGTTATCACTTTCCCTTACCTACACTATATACTGTAATCGTGCCTGCATCTTAACCTTATTCAGTAACAGGTAAATATTAACGAATATAAATAAGTTAATTTATGATACCTCACATATTTAAAGATTATATTAATGAAAGATAACTGCATTTAACCTTGACAAGATACGACACTACAAGAGACGCAACTACACGTGAATGCCATAAAAGACTAGGTTCTGTGGTGGTCACACAGTACGCTCTTATTTCAACACTGGACATTTATCATCAGGCGTTAAGACTTAATACACGGGACTGTCTACGTAATTTGACACCAATGTATGTCTAAAACTAATGCTTACCGCAACTCTTGTATAACTTTGACAATAACACCTAAACAAGGCTTGTCATCACTCTACCATGGAAAGCACATAATGACACAATTCGTAATATTTATATAAGTTTGTCACAAAAACAAAACAAAAAAAAAAACTCAGCGTAACAAGACATAGAACAGTAACATAGATCTCACGCACTAGTGAATGAACTTACATCTGCCTAACTTATCTATTTATTTACAAGCATTTGTTGTCGCTACTGTATCCGAAGATAACTATTTAGGTTATAAAATTCCTATTTAAAAGTATACCAGACATACGTTAGGTAAAAAGATACAAGAGTAACTAATGAAAATTATTAAGACTGGCTTGATATAGCTCCTGGACAGGGAAATGTAGTCGTAATACATGTCTGACAGCTGTCCTCTGTCATTTTAACCTAACCTTTTAGTATTTTAACATTTGTAAATTATACTTACGGATGCAGACGGCGGCCAGGAGGCGAGCAGAATCATCAGGAGGTATGCAAGTAGGGAAGAATGGTTTCATTATATAGACGCTGAAGGTGAGGGCGACGATGGTCTGGGAACACGGCCGTACAATGATGCACTCCACCCACAGCCTCATGAACGCCAGGAATGGCCCAAACGTGACCATTATGTATGCATAGTCAGCGCCGGTCTTTTGTATCATGCATCCTAGCTCTGCATAACAGTAGGCGCCCACCATGGAGAAGATCCCGCTGGTTATCCATACAACGAGAGCCATGCCTACGCTACCGGTGTTCTGCAGCACACCAGTCGGGGAGATGAAGATACCAGAGCCGATGATAGAACCCACAATCACCGTAATACCATTCAGGAGGGTCATCTTGGGCTTGAGACCCACCACATCATCGTCTTTCTTGATTTCATCTTCGGCGTTAGTAGGGACCTCCTTGTAGTTTGATTTAGCTTCAGTCATGGCTGAGACGAAGGAAGACGAACGATACCTTCGACGTTAGAGCTGGACACACACTGAGGGCCAGACAGCCCAGTCAGGAGGCTTGGGTCCTCACACAAGGTGCTGCCAGAGGTCGCAAACATCATGTTGCCACACCTTATTTCCATTACAATTGTACATTTTACACAATCCACTTGTATATATTATGGATTGTAAACGACGTTTTTTTTAACCCACCATAAAATAAGCGTTGTGGTCTAATGGTAAATTTTAATTAAACCCAACAACGAAAAAGAAAACTAAAACCAAGATTGTCTCAGTTATTTGCCTAAGGCATATATAGATGCTTAAATTATATGCCTAATATATCTTAAGATATATGCCTTCCATATGTCTAAGATTTCTAAGATATATGTCTAAAATATATGTCTAAAATATCTAAAATATGTCTTAGTACAAATATATGTATAACATATGTTTAAAATTTATTAATAATACTTCTCAAATTAATAATAATAATAATTATTATTATTATTATTTACTACGAGTACATGTACAAGGTATACAGTCCTAGCAGCCCTTAATATAACCGCTTACATAAACACTTGTTTATAATATTTGACATCTTAGACAGATTTAAGTAGTTACACAGAGTATACAATAATCTTAGGAGAAAATAACATCGTTATAGGACCTAGAATAGTTAGAAATAGGTCAAATACAGTAGTAGAGATAGTACACAAATAACCCGCACATAAAAGAGAGAAGCTTACGACGACGTTTCGATCCGACTTGGACCATTGACAAAGTCACACTGTGTGACTTTGTCAATGGTCCAAGTCGGATCGAAACGTCGTCGTAAGCTTCACTAAGGTATTTGAGGCGGTAGATCATGGTAATGAATATGATATTGTGTATATGGACTTCAGTAAGGCTTTTGACAGGGTCCCACATCAGAGACTATTGAGGAAAATTAAAGCACATGGAATAGGAGGAGAAATTTTTTCCTGGATAGAGGCATGGTTGACAAATAGGCAGCAGAGAGTTTGCATAAATGGGGAGAAATCAGAGTGGGGAAGCGTCACGAGCGGTGTTCCACAGGGGTCAGTGTTGGGCCCCCTGCTGTTCACAATCTACATAAACGACATAGATGAGGGCATAAAGAGCGACATCGGCAAGTTTGCCGATGACACCAAAATAGGCCGTCGAATTCATTCTGACGAGGACATTCGAGCACTCCAGGAAGATTTGAATAGACTGATGCAGTGGTCGGAGAAGTGGCAGATGCAGTTTAATATAGACAAATGCAAAGTTCTAAATGTTGGACAGGACAATAACCATGCCACATATAAACTAAATAATGTAGATCTTAATATTACGGATTGCGAAAAAGATTTAGGAGTTCTGGTTAGCAGTAATCTGAAACCAAGACAACAGTGCATAAGTGTTCGCAATAAAGCTAATAGAATCCTTGGCTTCATATCAAGAAGCATAAATAATAGGAGTCCTCAGGTTGTTCTTCAACTCTATACATCCTTGGTTAGGCCTCATTTAGATTATGCTGCACAGTTTTGGTCACCGTATTACAGAATGGATATAAATTCTCTGGAAAATGTACAAAGGAGGATGACAAAGATGATCCCATGTATCAGAAACCTTCCCTATGAGGATAGACTAAGGGCCCTGAAACTGCACTCTCTAGAAAGACGTAGAATTAGGGGGGATATGATTGAGGTGTATAAATGGAAGACAGGAATAAATAAAGGGGATGTAAATAGTGTGCTGAAAATATCTAGCCTAGACAGGACTCGCAGCAATGGTTTTAAGTTGGAAAAATTCAGATTCAGGAAGGATATAGGAAAGTACTGGTTTGGTAATAGAGTTGTGGATGAGTGGAACAAACTCCCAAGTACCGTTATAGAGGCCAGAACGTTGTGTAGCTTTAAAAATAGGTTGGATAAATACATGAGTAGATGTGGGTGGGTGTGAGTTAGACCTGATAGCTTGTGCTAACAGGTCGGTTGCCGTGTTCCTCCCTTAAGTCAATGTGACCTGACCTGACTAGGTTGGGTGCATTGGCTTAAGCCGGTAGGAGACTTGGACCTGCCTCGCATGGGCCAGTAGGCCTTCTGCAGTGTTCCTTCGTTCTTATGTTCTTAACACCCTCAGGAATTACACTTGGCTGGGGAACAAGATAACCTTGAGCGGTTTCCCAAAGTATTGGATACTCGTCCCTATCAGGCTGCCCCTCACAGGGTGGCTGTCATTGAGGGTCAATGGTCCAAGTCGGACCGAAACGTCGTCGTAAGCTTCTCTCTTTCATGTGCGGGTTATTTGTGTATCGTTCCAGTCACGGTATTGTGCCTTTTTGTTATTTGAGGAAAAGTAGTTAGCTAATCTGTGGGGGGAGGGGGTAACGGATGCTTGGAGATTTGAAGTCCATCAACGTGGTTCAGGGAACATAGAGCTCCTTACCACCAAGTGAGTTAACTTTACGTTTTGTACATTCTCACGTCAGCAGCTGTAATTGGAAATCAGTTGCATGAGCCATATGTGAACTTGGGAGAATCAACCTAGGGTGTCTGCGGCAGCATCACTGGCTGAGTTTGCTGCTCACCTAGCGGCAGTTCGCACAGAAATTTCCATGTGTCTTACTTATATACATTCTGTAATACGGTGACCAGAACTGTGCAGCATGATCTAAATGAGGCCTAACTAACGATATACAGAGTTGAAGAATAACCCGAGGGCTCCCGTTTTTTTTATAATTCTTGATATGAAGCCAAGAATTCTCTTCGTTTTATTGCGAACACTTACACACTGTTGTTTTGGTTTTAGATTACTGCTAACCAGATCTCCTAAATCTTTTTCGCAATCAGTGATATTAATATCTACATTATTTAATTTATGATTAACATACATGTGCAACAGTTGGGTATCTTTATTGATAAAACGTTTCGCCTACACAGAAGGCTTCTTCAAATACGGGGGCAGCAGGTATGCTTAGTGAAATGAAGATGTAATCAGTCCATCGAACTTTGTATTTGTCCATATTAAACTTCATCTGCAACTTCTCCAGCCATTTATCAGTCTGTTTAGATCTTCCTGTAGCACTTTAGTGTCCTCGTCAGAATTAATTCGTCGGACTATTTTGGTGTCATCGGCAAACTTGCTTATGTCGCTGTTTATACCATCATCTATGTTGTGTATGTAAATTTTGAACAACAACGGGCGCAACACTGACCTCTGCGGAACACCGCATCCCCCACTTTGATGTCTCCCTGTTTATGCAAACTCAATTATCTGTTAACAATGCCTCTATTCAGGAAACAAATTCTCCTATTCCGTGAGCCTCTATTTTCCTCATTAACCGTCGACGTAGAACTCTATCAAAAGTCTTACTGAAGTCCATATACACAATCACATTCATTTCGTCTCGAACACTTGTCACTACCTAAAATGAATGTAGTATAATCCAGTAACGTATACATGTATTACGGACCTTTTCACCCCAACATACAGGCCGCCCAGGGTCGTCCCAAAAAACTATTCGTAGAAGTGTCATCATATAAACTAATTAGCACAACGCTGTCATCGCCGGGTATGAGCGAATTGTTTCCAACTATCTACACGGCTGTTGTCTCTACTCCACACACACACACACACACACACACACACACACACACACACACACACACACACACACACACACACACACACACACACACATGAAGCGCTAAACCGTGTAGGCTGAATTTATTCAGCGTGAGTATTTGGGAGGGCATGGTTAAGTAAGGAGGTAGTTATGACGGATGTTCGGAGAGGGGGTTTAGGTTTGTTGCCTTTAGGACTGAGAGTAATGGCTGTATATATCAAGTGGAGGTATATGAGGGAAGGGGGTGTGAGGGGCGCTAAAGTAGGAAGAGTTATGGAGGAGGCACGTAAATGGTGGAGTGGGAAGGAATTGAGGGTTTGTGAAGATATGTTGAGATTTTTATTGACAGTGCAACAGGTGGATAAAATCAAAGTGAAACGGTTGGTGAGGGTAGTGAAAGGTCAAGGAATTATGCAAGGGGTAGCCGTGTATCCAACGTATGATTGGGGGGTTATTTGGAAAGATTTTAGTAAGCTTCGGATACCGGCTAGAGTAAGAGAATTAGTATATAGGTTTATCATGGGGATTCTGGCTTCCAAGGAGGTGTTACGTAGTATGGGATTTGTGGAAGAGGCTTTTTGTCAGTTTTGTGGTGATGTTGAAACGGCGTTTCATGTGGTTTTTTTTTGTACCTCTTTGGAGGGGGTGAGATCATGGATGGGTGGGGTTATCAGACTGTTGGGGGGGGGTCGTTTGTCGCTTTTAAGGGCTTTACTACTGGATGTAGGGGGAGTGTCTAGGGATGTAGGAAGGGCTATAATGTATATCATAGTGGATTATCTGGACATTTCATGGGGAATGAGGGGATTAAGGGGTGATATGAGGATAAAAGCGTTGGCGGCCAGATTCTATAGGACGAAGTGTAGGAATAAGTTGGTTTATGGAGCGTCTTGGGAAAAAAGTTTCCCGGAAGGTTATAGGAATCTCACTGTGGGTTCCCTTGGGCGGGGTCCCTGAGGATGGACAAAGGAGTGGTCTCCTTATGGGGGGATGTAAAGGGGGGGGGGTTGTTTTTGGTTTATCTGGAACTGATGTGTGTAAGAGGAAGGTAGTGAGAATTAGGTATGGATGGTAAGCCATGTTTCAAGAGAATGTTTTGTCATAGTGAGATATAAGTGTGGTTTCCAGGGTTACTTTTCTAAGCCTGATGGTTATGTTCACTGGGTTTAAAATTTCCTTGAAAGCCAGGATACCGAGCCCTTAGGATCTCGTTTTTAAGTAATTAGATTGACACGTTGGTATCAACACAAAATTTTTCTGAGATACGTGTCAGTTCTTTTGGGACTGGCACATTACAGCAGCCTTAGTCTTATAACTACTCTGGTTTTATTTAAGTCTCGGGTTCTTTAAATTATTTACATAGCCTAGTATTGTACCGCTACTATGGCATGTGGTGTATTATCTTGTTTTTTGAGTGTGAACTACACTATATGCAAATGTTTTGAATGTTTGTAATTCATGGTTAACATTAATATTTGATATCATATTGGTGGTGTATATACTTCTACTTATTACAGTGTATGTGTCTAGGAATGTAATGTTTCATATCTGTTTTAGTCTGTGAATTTTGTGTTTTTGTCTTGTTCATGCACTACCAACTTTTAGGTTTGATGAGGTCAGGGTATGACCTTTCATTAAGATAATTCAATGTATGTTATTTAGAACGGGGACTGTACAAACGGGGAGAGGGGGGGTAGAAGTGTCAGCTGTGTCTGCACTGGTAATAATGATTATTATAAAAGGAGGGTTTATAGGTTATGTATAATGGTTGTGGGGTTATGTATATGGTTGTAATATGGCCTTGATCTATGGTGTTCTTAAAATGTACCGGGATTGTGTACTAGAGGTTTTGTAATACCTAGTATGGTTTTTAATTTTATACTATAATCATTATTGTATTTGCTCTGTTTATAAAATTCTGTATTGTAAGGATGTGGAAGGTTGGGTTTTCAATATTCTGGTGTATGTGTTAGGTATGGTGCTCCTGTTTAGCCAAGTACTTGTGACATGGAAGTAAACTATATGTATTTGTTCTGTATACCGATCTGAGTTGTATATTAATTTAATTAACATATATGTATGTGTGTGTGTATGTATGTGTGTGTATGTATGTGTATATATATATATGTATATATATATATATAAGTAAATATATGTATGTGTATGTATGTATTGTCATCAATACTAAGTACTTCTATAAGTTACAGTGGATGTGGTGGGTTTATTGACTATTTTGTAATGTTGGTGTTTAATTTCATGTTCGGAGAGGTATGAAGTTCACTGTATGTACCTTTTATTTATTTTCACTGTGGTTTGTTTTGTAAGTAATACAATGTATTATGTATATGCAGTTTTTAAATAAAATATAAAAAAAAAATTTATTCAGCGTGAGTAGTACAGGTTCGATCCTCCGTCCGCTGATCGTTAGATGGAAGCACTATTCGCAGCCAGTCGACAGGCTGAGGGGTGAATAATGACAGGGAAGAGCCATTGACACTGGAAGGAGATTAATCAAAGGAATTGGAGCAGTCCATTTCTTCCTGGGATCAAACCTGATTACGCCTTTGCCCTTCCTATTCCGAAGGCGGAAAGTCTTCGAATAAAAGTTACACAGGTGTTGAACGTGTCTATATCGTAGGTAATAATAATAATAATGAAGTTCATTTTGTCAGCTACAATCTCTGCTGTAAGACTACTGCATTTTAAATATTAAATCGTAGTTTGCACTCCAGGAATCTACCTATTTTCTGTCGTGTAAAAATGATGCAACATAAAGATAGGATCTTGACATGGTATTATGATTGCAGTTTAAAACATATTTATACTGTACTAGGGAAAGGTTCATGTAACTATTGGCATGTACAGGTACCCTCTGCTTCATTTTATAAGAATTCCTATTCCCGGATTTGGTTTCCGTGCGATAACTTGAAAGTCTTGTAATTGGCTTCAGATTTTCAGCATTAGTATCCTACTTAAAAATACATTGGGATCATTGTGTGTAGGCACCAATTTGAACATTAAAATGGTATAAAATACCGACAGGTTGTTAGGTAAGACACATATGCAACAGTTAGGTATCTTTATTATGAAACGTTTCGCCTACACAGTAGGCTTCTTCAGTCAAGTACAGAAAAGTTGATAGAAGCAGAAGATACTTGAAGACGATGGACTGATTACATCGTCTTCAAGTATCTTCTGCTTCTATCAACTTTTCTGTACTTGACTGAAGAAGCCTACTGTGTAGGCGAAACGTTTCATAATAAAGATACCTAACTGTTGCATATGTGTCTTACCTAACAGGCACCAATTTGCCAGTTGTATTTATAAAATGTTAATTTTTTTTTAAATAACTTGATCATGCCTTTTCAGATTGGATTCAAAATTAATAGCTGATGCATCTTATAAAAAGAATGCTATCTGTTGCGTTTAGATTATTTGGGTGTAAATTTGCCAATTTAGTAGCATAGTTGATAATCTTGGAAATGATTGATCATGAAATAACGTATTTGCATCTTCTGGTTGACTTCAATTTTTTTGTTATAATGTGTTTTCCCCAAAGGAAGCTTCACAATGATTTTGGGTTGTGGAAGTTTTAATTTGCAAATTTTATTAAATAAATAAATTTCAGTAATACCCAGAACATGCTTCTTCTGATCGGCTTCAGACTTTAAAAGCTGGCATAAAACTTAGAGAATGGCTTACATTAATTTGGGTTTATATATATAGGTGCCAATTTAAATACTGGTTTTCATGCGATTTGTGAATGTTTCAACTTCTTAATGCAATTTTTGAGTGAACATTAAAATGGTATAAAATACCGACAGGTTGTTAGATAAGACACATGCAACAGTTAGGTATCTTTATTTCGAAATAAAGATACCTAACTGTTGCATATGTCTTACCTAACAATTTTTGAGTGGTTTCAAGTGTAAAATACTGTGTATATTGGATATTGGTCTCTGCGTTAATTAGGAACCTCTTCTGAAACTTTCACAGTTGGTGTTTCTTAGTGGAAGGTTAGAACTGATTTTGGGTTGTATAATATTTTTTTTTTAAGAATCTGGCATAATTTCCATGCGATAACTTGTGATTGCCGCCTCTTCTGATTGGCTTAATATCTTCAACGCTATCATTTAACTCTATTAGAAACTTATACCACACTCTATTATTTCTTTTGTCTTGTCTCACTATGTTGTGACTTGACAATGTCTAAGATAAGGCTGAAACGTCATCGTAAGTTTCCTGCCCAAAGTTTGGGTTATTTGTGACTCATTCCAACCCGGTATTATAACTTATTCTTTATACGGAATATTTTCTTGGATCGCAGAAAGATTTAAACATATTATTATATTCACGAAGAATGACGAAATGTATAGGGGTCATGCAGCGCTTGGAGAATGTAGAAGGTAACAGGGGCTTCTCCAGAAGTTTTATATATAGGGGACTTAAGGATGGCAATCTGATTGGAAGAAGGGGCTTGGGGACTTGCCTTGAAGTAGCAATACTATTACTATTATTAGAAGTAGCAATAATATTATTTGGGGCTTTGTGGAAGATTGATGCCGCCGTTCCTGGGACGTAATCTTCTTGATTCAAACGGGAGGGGAGGTCTAGTTCCTCGGATCAAGAATCCTTCACCACTATCATAGTACCCCAATTGAAAGGTCCTTGTACAAGGAGTATTGTGAGTTTGACTGCTCAGCTATACAAGGCGCTGTGGGTGTACTAGTCTATGCAGTAAATTTCCAAAGTCATGGCTACTCAAGCAGCTTTTGGTAATTCAAGAAGCGCTAATGATTTACCCAGGCACCAGTTTAACTTCTGAAGTAAACAATGCTGACAAGGTCAAACCCAAGTGCTCGTCTCCAACACGTCCTCAAAAACTGTTCGTTTTCGTTTTCTAAAGCGTTGAATTCTGAATGATCTAAGAATACCAGACAATTAAATATGGATTTTAGGTAAGGTTTCTCTGGTCTGCTGCTGTGCAGCGAGAATCTAGGGAAAAAATTACGGAAAAAAATTACAAGGAAAAAACCTTATCTAGCGTACTTAAACCTAACGTACTTCATTCTAACCTACCCTATGTTAGAACATAAGAACTAAGGAACACTGCAGCAGGCCTACTGGCCCATGCGAGGCAGGTCCAAGTCTCCTACCGGTTTAAGCCAATGCACCCAACCTAGTCAGGTCAGGTCACATTGACTTAAGGGAGGAACACGGCAACCGACCTGGTAGCACAAGCTATCAGGTCCAACTCACACCCACCCACATCCACTCATGTATTTATCCAACCTATTTTTAAAGCTACACAACGTTCTGGCCTCTATAACTGTACTTGGGAGTTTGTTCCACTCATCCACAACTCTATTACCAAACCAGTACTTTCCTGTATCCTTCCTGAATCTGAATTTTTCCAACTTAAAACCATTGCTGCGAGTCCTGTCTAGGCTAGATATTTTCAGCACACTATTTACATTCCCTTTATTTATTCCTGTCTTCCATTTATACACCTCAATCATATCCCCCCTAATTCTACGTCTTTCTAGACAGTGCAGATTCAGGGCCCTTACCTTAGTCTATCCTCATAGGGAAGGTTTCTGATACATGGGATCAACTTTGTCATCCTCCTTTGTACATTTTCCAGAGCATTTATATCCATTCTGTAATACGGTGACCAAAACTGCAGCATAATCTAAATGAGGCCTGACCAAGGATGTATAGAGTTGAAGAACAACCTGAGGACTCCTATTATTTATGCTTCTTGATATGAAGCCAAGGATTCTATTAGCTTTATTGCAAACACTTATGCACTGTTGTCTTGTTTCAGATTACTGCTAACCAGAACTCCTAAATCTTTTTCGCAATCCGTAATATTAAGATCTACATTATTTAGTTTATATGTGGCATGGTTATTGTCCTGTCCAACATTTAGAACTTTGCATTTGTCTATATTAAACTGCATCTGCCACTTCTCCGACCACTGCATCAGTCTATTCAAATCTTCCTGGAGTGCTCGTATGTCCTCGTCAGAATGAATTAGACGGCCTATTTTGGTGTCATCGGCAAACTTGCTGATGTCGCTCTTTATGCCCTCATCTATGTCGTTTATGTAGATTGTGAACAGCAGGGGGCCCAACACTGACCCCTGTGGAACACCGCTTGTGACGCTTCCCCATTCTGATTTCTCCCCATTTGTGCAAACTCTCTGCTGCCTATTTGTCAACCATGCCTCTATCCAGGAAAAAATTTCTCCTCCTATTCCATGTGCCTTAATTTTCCTCAATAGTCTCTGATGTGGGACCCTGTCAAAAGCCTTACTGAAGTCCATATACACAATATCATATTCATTACCATGATCCACCTCCTCAAATACCTTAGTGAAAATTATATTATTTTTATTATTATCACACTGGCCGATTCCCACCAAGGCAGGGTGGCCCGAAAAAGGAAAACTTTCACCATCATTCACTCCATCACTGTCTTGCCAGAAGGGTGCTTTACACTACAGTTTTTAAACTGCAACATTAACACCCCTCCTTCAGAGTGCAGGCACTGTACTTCCCATCTCCAGGACTCAAGTCCGGCTTGCCGGTTTCCCTGAACCCCTTCATAAATGTTACTTTGCTCACACTCCAACAGCACGTCAAGTATTAAAAACCATTTGTCTCCATTCACTCCTATCAAACACGCTCACGCATGCCTGCTGGAAGTCCAAGCCCCTCGCACACAAAACCTCCTTTACCCCCTCCCTCCAACCTTTCCTAGGCCGACCCCTACCCCGCCTTCCTTCCACTACAGACTGATACACTCTTGAAGTTATTCTGTTTCGCTCCATTCTCTCTACATGTCCGAACCACCTCAACAACCCTTCCTCAGCCCTCTGGACAACAGTTTTGGTAATCCCGCACCTCCTCCTAACTTCCAAACTACGAATTCTCTGCATTATATTCACACCACACATTGCTCTCAGACATGACATCTCCACTGCCTCCAGCCTTCTCCTCGCTGCAACATTCATCACCCATGCTTCACACCCATATAAGAGCGTTGGTAAAACTATACTCTCATACATTCCCCTCTTTGCCTCCAAGGACAAAGTTCTTTGTCTCCAGAGACTCCTAAGTGCACCACTCACCCTTTTCCCATCATCAATTCTATGATTCACCTCATCTTTCATAGACCCATCCGCTGACACGTCCACTCCCAAATATCTGAATACATTCACCTCCTCCATACTCTCTCCCTCCAATCTGATATCCAATCTTTCATCGCCTAATCTTTTTGTTATCCTCATAACCTTACTCTTTCCTGTATTCACTTTCAATTTTCTTCTTTTGCACACCCTACCAAATTCATCCACCAATCTCTGCAACTTCTCTTCAGAATCTCCCAAGAGCACAGTGTCATCAGCGAAGAGCAACTGTGATAATTCCCACTTTGTGTGTGATTCTTTATCTTTTAACTCCACGCCTCTTGCCAAGACCCTCGCATTTACTTCTCTTACAACCCCATCTATAAATATATTAAACAACCACGGTGACATCACACATCCTTGTCTAAGGCCTACTTTTACTGGGAAATAATTTCCTTCTTTCCTACATACTCTAACTTGAGCCTCACTATCCTCGTAAAAACTCTTCACTGCTTTCAGTAACCTACCTCCTACACCATACACCTGCAACATCTGCCACATTGCCCCCCTATCCACCCTGTCATACGCCTTTTCCAAATCCATAAATGCCACAAAGACCTCTTTAGCCTTATCTAAATACTGTTCACTTATATGTTTCACTGTAAACACCTGGTCCACACACCCCCTACCTTTCCTAAAGCCTCCTTGTTCATCTGCTATCCTATTCTCCGTCTTACTCTTAATTCTTTCAATAATAACTCTACCATACACTTTGCCAGGTATACTCAACAGACTTATCCCCCTATAATTTTTGCACTCTCTTTTATCCCCTTTGCCTTTATACAAAGGAACTATGCATGCTCTCTGCCAATCCCTAGGTGCCTTACCCTCTTCCATACATTTATTAAATAATTGCACCAACCACTCCAAAACTATATCCCCACCTGCTTTTAACATTTCTATCTTTATCCCATCAATCCCGGCTGCCTTACCCCCTTTCATTTTACCTACTGCCTCACGAACTTCCCCCACACTCACAACTGGCTCTTCCTCACTCCTACAAGATGTTATTCCTCCTTGTCCTATACACAAAATCACAGCTTCCCTATCTTCATCAACATTTAACAATTCCTGAAAATATTCCCTCCATCTTCCCAATACCTCTAACTCTCCATTTAATAACTCTCCTCTCCTATTTTTAACTGACAAATCCATTTGTTCTCTAGGCTTTCTTAACTTGTTAATCTCACTCCAAAACTTTTTCTTATTTTCAACAAAATTTGTTGATAACATCTCACCCACTCTCTCATTTGCTCTCTTTTTACATTGCTTCACCACTCTCTTAACCTCTCTCTTTTTCTCCATATACTCTTCCCTCCTTGCATCACTTCTACTTTGTAAAAACTTCTCATATGCTAACTTTTTCTCCCTTACTACTCTCTTTACATCATCATTCCACCAATCGCTCCTCTTCCCTCCCGCACCCACTTTCCTGTAACCACAAACTTCTGCTGAACACTCTAACACTACATTTTTAAACCTACCCCATACCTCTTCGACCCCATTGCCTATGCTCTCATTAGCCCATCTATCCTCCAATAGCTGTTTATATCTTACCCTAACTGCCTCCTCTTTTAGTTTATAAACCTTCACCTCTCTCTTCCCTGATGCTTCTATTCTCCTTGTATCCCATCTACCTTTTACTCTCAGTGTAGCTACAACTAGAAAGTGATCTGATATATCTGTGGCCCCTCTATAAACATGTACATCCTGAAGTCTACTCAACAGTCTTTTATCTACCAATACATAATCCAACAAACTACTGTCATTTCGCCCTACATCATATCTTGTATACTTATTTATCCTCTTTTTCTTAAAATATGTATTACCTATAACTAAACCCCTTTCTATACAAAGTTCAATCAAAGGGCTCCCATTATCATTTACACCTGGTACCCCAAACTTACCTACCACACCCTCTCTAAAAGTTTCTCCTACTTTAGCATTCAGGTCCCCTACCACAATTACTCTCTCACTTGGTTCAAAGGCTCCTATACATTCACTTAACATCTCCCAAAATCTCTCTCTCTCCTCTGCATTCCTCTCTTCTCCAGGTGCATACACGCTTATTATGACCCACTTCTCGCATCCAACCTTTACTTTAATCCACATAATTCTTGAATTTACACATTCATATTCTCTTTTCTCCTTCCATAACTGATCATTTAACATTACTGCTACCCCTTCCTTTGCTCTAACTCTCTCAGATACTCCAGATTTAATCCCATTTGTTTCCCTCCACCGAAACTCCCCTACCCCCTTCAGCTTTGTTTCGCTTAGGGCCAGGACATCCAACTTCTTTTCATTCATAACATCAGCAATCATCTGTTTCTTGTCATCCGCACTACATCCACGCACATTTAAGCATCCCAGTTTTATAAAGTTTTTCTTCTTCTCTTTTTTAGTAAATGTCTACAGGAGAAGGGGTTACTAGCCCATTGCTCCCGGCATTTTAGTCGCCTCATACGACACGCATGGCTTACGGAGGAAAGATTCTTTTCCACTTCCCCATGGACAATAGAAGAAATAAAAAGGAACAAGAGCTATTTAGAAAAAGGAGAAAAACCTAGATGTATGTATATATATATATGCATGTGCGTGTCTGTGAAGTGTGACCAAAGTGTAAGTAGGAGTAGCAAGATATCCCTGTTATCTAGCGTGATAACAGGGATATCTGTTGAAAAAAGTTAATAAATTCGTAAGGCAGGAACGCCTTTTTGTAAAACCATGGTGAGATTCGTTGATTAATTTATGCTTTTCAAGGTGGCTACGAACTGCCTCGGCAATTATTTATTCCATAAATTTTCCCACTATGGAGGTTAGGCTACCTTACGCTACTCTATACTACCCTACCTTACCCTAACCTACTCTACCTAACCTAATTTAACATACCCTAACCTAATCTGCCTTAACTTAAACTATGTTAAAAAATAATTTCCGCTCTAATTGGGACAGTAGGTCTGGTGTAATGCTCCTTCCTTCTGAAGCGGATGTGACTTGGACCTGAACTAGCTTAGCCCAGTAGGTGACTTGGACCTGCTTAGCATGGGCCAGTAGGCCTGCTGCAGTGCTCCTTCTTTATGTTCTAATAATGCCTTAATTGGACAATGTTTCACTCTAAGGTCCCCTCAAGGAAGGTTCCTTGATGCTGGTGAGGGGCTCTTGATCTAGGGAATTGGATATGTGCTCCAGTTCCCCGAATTAAGCCTGAATACCTTCCACATCCCCCCCCACAGGCGCTGTATAATCCTACGGGTTTAGTGCTTCCCCCTTGATTATAATAATAATAATTCGCTCTAAGGTGATTATATTTATGGGAGTGTTAAACTCCTAGGGGGTAATCAACACTTGGGAAATGAGGCAACTAGATTTGATTCCTGGATCAATAGTCCGTTAGCCCTTTGAAGGACGCTCTGAGTAGAAATTTATCATGCTCATACAGAATTGTCCACATCAAGGCTTCTCGTGCATACTTGTGTTTCATCCTACACACCTGCCTGTGTCACATCCCCTAGCTGGCCACTATATAACCATTTTAGATATTGAATCACTGTAGGAGAGATTACGAAGAGATTTTCTCCTCACGATCACTGTAAGTATCCAACGTAATTTTTTATATGGAAATAATCGATGTTCAGGTCACGACTGTTTGGTGCCTCGTTCCTGTTGTTTGCGATGCGACACGAATACCTATTCTTGGGTCATTTCGGCTGCAATTCACCTGTACTCTAACTTCTGGAATACCTTAATATCTAAAAACAGGAAATAAAGTGAATTTCGCTGTATATACCATGATATGCACCACTGGGTGTATATATACTGTCTCCTCCCAAGGATCTTCCATGATTCAGGGGCCCTTGATCAAAGTTAGAAAACTATGCTGCCCTTTCTTGTTTCAAATAGTATTGTCTTAATAATGTATGAACCTTATATGTGTAGCGCTTGCCCCAAATAATGATAATAATAATATACTGTGGGTGAATAGCGTGTAGTGGCACTGCTGCCAGGGTGGTGCTGCCACTGACGCAACACACTTCGCAAGTTACAACGACTAGCGTGTTCAAGGGGAGCCCCAGAGGGCCGACCACAGCACTCTTTAAAAAGAAAATTGCAATTGTCTTAATTATTTGGGTGACTGACTTGTTAAATCCATGCGCATGATTTATATTTGTTGCTTCTTGCGTTGCACTAAGAAAACCTAATACAAAACCTAAGATCACATAATTCGTATATGCTGTAGAGACTCTTCAGCTGAGTGAATCATACAACATACACTAACTGTATAAGTTAATATATTATGATGACTTACATGAGAGAGAATGATTAAACCATTTTCCATGTAGTTAACCTGAAGAGTTTCCACTATTTTATTCCCTTTTTAATGTGAGTCTTTATAATTTATTCTGCTACATGACTGCGTGCGCATATCCATTCCTCGTGCGGTAGGTGAACTTGTTGCAAAATTACACTGTGGTTGTCTTATGGACACAACTTTCACCAGCCAGACCAACATCTCTCCTCCAAAGTTGCTCGATTTTCAGCAGAGTTCTTTCCATGGCTTCTCTTGGAGTAAGGTTGACGGAGTGTTAATGTTGGGCTTAATAGGTTATTAACGCGTAGTGTCGTTTTTCCCATAGCTCATGATATAAATTTTTAAAGCTTCCGGTAATATATTAGCACACTACCCCCCCCTCTCTCTTGGAGGTCACTCCTGTTGTTATTACCGTTTAAAAAATATTTGTATTCTGGGTGTAGTAGTTTGAAATTATAGTTTCTTGTTCTCCTTTTTATTGGTTCCTAGAAATCCTCGTTCATTTTATAATTTCACGTTAAGAAATTTAATGTAATTTTGTAAATCTACCCGTCTCCCTGCAGCGTTGTGTAACTCTTTCGGGTTTAGAGCTTAATTTTATTATTATATTTTTGTGTATTAATAAGTCTGCTGACAGCAATTGAAACAGAATTAAGACCAAAAACAATAAAAACAATGATTTAAAGCCTCGTAGTGTCATATTCAGGTAAGAAGTCCCTTCACAAGGCTGCCTTCATAATAATGAAAATCTCATAAACCAGAGAATTGTTGGTATTTTTAATTTCCTTGGAAAAAATCTGATTACTTCCCATTCCCAATGTACTGTGTGAACTTTACGGGTTCAGTGCTTCCTCATAATAACAATAATCTACTAAGAAGTTGTAAAACTATTAGCAAATTTGTAGTTATATATCACTACACAACCAGGGTCCCCCAAAAGTTAAACATCTAGTGAGAACACCAGACATGTTTCCCCTAACTAAACACCTAAAGTTTTTTTTTTTTTTTTTTTTTTTTTTTTTTTTTTTTTTTTTTTGTCGTGGTGTCGTGGTCTAGAGTGTCCAGACATTAGCTGACTTCTTGGAAAACTGCCTGTCTTGAGCTCGAGTCTCAGCCAGTCAAGGTAAAATATATATATATATATATATATATATATATATATATATATATATATATATATATATATATATAAATTGAGTCCTTTCTAAAATGTTCTCTTATACGTTTAAAGAGATATATTTTTTTTTCATTTATGTTAATGTAAAAATTAATAATTTTGTACTAAAAGAACCTCAGAAAACTTACCTAACCTTATTATAATAAACGCATTTTAAGCTAGTTTAATTCAATTATATATATTTTAGATAAGTTTACAATAATTTAATAATAAACAGAATGAAATAATTTTTTTTCCTTTAAGTTCAGAATTATTTTTGCGAAATTATTGCATACACAAATTTTCGCTTGCCTTATTCGGCAAGAAGGGTGTTGCTATTTAAGCCAAAATCGCAAGTTTTAACCTGTTCGGCACGACATATATACTACACGTTGACAGTGTCGCCGCCCACACTGCTATCTAGCAGGACGCTGTAAAACCCGTTATATATAGTAAAT
Organism: Cherax quadricarinatus; assembly: GCF_038502225.1. Lineage (NCBI taxonomy): Eukaryota > Metazoa > Arthropoda > Malacostraca > Decapoda > Parastacidae > Cherax > Cherax quadricarinatus. Next base: position 6,569,274 of record NC_091314.1, on the reverse strand, counting down.
TCGTACTTCTAATTAGTTGACTTGTCGTAACTTATTTGCCAGCAACATTTCCTTGAAACCACCTAGCAATAATGCGTTTGCAAATTATATTAGCAGCAGCACAGCAGCAACAGTAGTACACCAGAAGCAGTACAGCAGCAGCACCATAACCAGTAGTAGTACAGCAATAGCGGCACCATAACCAGTAGTAGTAGTACAGCAGTAACACCACCATAACCAGCAGTAGTACAGCAGTAGCAGCACCATAACCAGTAGTAGTACAGCAATAGCACCACCATAACCAGTAGCAGTAGTACGGCAGTAGCAGCACCATAACCAGTAGTAGTAGTACAGCAGTAACACCACCATAACCAGTAGCAATAGTACAGCAGTAGCAACACCATAACCAGTAGTAGTGGTACAGCAGTAACACCACCATAACCAGCAGTAGTACAGCAGTAGCAGCACCATAACCAGTAGTAGTACAGCAATAGCACCACCATAACCAGTAGTAGTACAGCAGTAGCAGCACCATAACCAGCAGTAGTACAGCAGTAACAACACCATAACCAATAGTAGTACAGCAGTAGCAGCACCATAACCAGCAGTAGTACAGCAGTAGCACCACCATAACCAGTAGTAGTACAGCAATAGCACCACCATAACCAGCAGTAGTACAGCAGTAGCAGCACCATAACCAGCAGTAGTACAGCAGTAACAGCACCATAACCAGTAGTACAGCAGTAGCAGCACCATAACCAGCAGTAGTACAGCAGTAGCAGCACCATAACCAGTAGTAGTACAGCAGTAGCAGCACCATAACCAGCAGTAGTACAGCAGTAGCAGCACCATAACCAGCAGTAGTACAGCAGTAACAGCACCATAACCAGTAGTAGTACAGCAATATCACCACCATAACCAGCAGTAGTACAGCAGTAACAGCACCATAATCAGTAGTAGTACAGCAGTAGCAGCACCATAACCAGCAGTAGTACAGCAGTAGCAGCACCATAACCAGCAGTAGTACAGCAGTAACAGCACCATAACCAGTAGTAGTACAGCAGTAGCAGCACCATAACCAGTAGTAGTACAGCAGTAACAGCACCATAACCAGTAGTAGTACAGCAGTAGCAGCACCATAACCAGTAGTAGTACAGCAGTAACAGCACCATAACCAGTAGTAATACAGCAGTAACAGCACCATAATCAGCAGTAGTACAGCAGTAGCAGCACCATAATCAGCAGTAGTACAGCAGTAGCAGCACCATAACCAGTAGTAGTACAGCAGTAGCAGCACCATAACCAGCAGTAGTACAGCAGTAGCAGCACCATAATCAGCAGTAGTACAGCAGTAGCAGCACCATAACCAGTAGTAGTACAGCAGTAACAGCACCATAACCAGTAGTAATACAGCAGTAGCAGCACCATAATCAGCAGTAGCAGCACCATAACCAGTAGTAGTACAGCAGTAGCAGCACCATAACCAGCAGTAGTACAGCAGTAGCAGCACCATAATCAGTAGTAGTACAGCAGTAGCAGCACCATAACCAGCAGTAGTACAGCAGTAACAGCACCATAACCAGTAGTAGTACAGCAGTAGCAGCACCATAATCAGCAGTAGTACAGCAGTAGCAGCACCATAATCAGCAGTAGTACAGCAGTAACAGCACCATAACCAGCAGTAGTACAGCAGTAGCAGCACCATAACCAGCAGTAGTACAGCAGTAGCAGCACCATAATCAGCAGTAGTACAGCAGTAGCAGCACCATAACCAGTAGTAGTACAGCAGTAGCAGCACCATAACCAGCAGTAGTACAGCAGTAACAGCACCATAACCAGTAGTAGTACAGCAGTAGCAGCACCATAACCAGCAGTAGTACAGCAGTAGCAGCACCATAACCAGTAGTAGTACAGCAGTAACAGCACCATAATCAGCAGTAGTACAGCAGTAGCAGCACCATAACCAGTAGTAGTACAGCAGTAGCAGCACCATAACCAGTAGTACAGCAGTAGCAGCACCATAACCAGTAGTAGTACAGCAGTAGCAGCACCATAACCAGTAGTACAGCAGTAGCAGCACCATAACCAGCAATAGCAGCACCATAACTAGCAATAGCAGCACCATAACCAGCAGTAGCAGCACCATAACCAGCAGTAGCAGCACCATAACTAGCAGTAGGAGCACCATAACCAGCAATACCAGCACCATAACCAGCAGTAGCAGCACCATAACCAGCAGTAGCAGCACCATAACCAGCAGTAGCAGCACCATAACCAGCAATAGCAGCACCATAATCAGCAGTAGCAGCACCATAACCAGCAGTAGCAGCACCATAATCAGCAGTAGCAGCACCATAATCAGCAGTAGCAGCACCATAACCAGTAGCAGCACCATAACCAGCAGTAGCAGCACCATAACCAGCAGTAGCAGCACCATAACCAGCAGTAGCAGCAGAGCAAGAGAAAGAAACAGCAACGACAGATTAGCCTCATGTTTTCCTCTTCCTGTCATCTCCCTACATGTCTTTATAATCTTGTAAGTTACTACACATACTATTTGAATACATAAAACAAATTGATTTCAGTATGCAAAACAGATATTATCTATATCACTGTAAATATATATGATTATTACTGCTATTACTCATAATAAAATGAGAGATATGCCTCATGCAAACAAAGTTTTAGACTCGGAGATATTAGATCAAGTTTTAAATTAGTATCAACATCGCTGAAATATTTACATAAAAACTAAACAAAAACGGCATACATTTTGTTAGCCAAATGACAGTTAATAAATAATCCGGCTGGTGATTCACTACCTCGGCATCTCTAGGGCCATTGGGTGCATATTGTAAGTTACATACATACTCTGGGAAGGGTAAAAAATAATGTCAAAAATATTATCCTGTAGTTCAGACAAATGTTTGAATTTTTTTTAAGAGGTTGGTTATGTGTAGAGCGGGAGTTGGCAACCCTCCCGGCCCTGCCTGTGGATCAATGGGCAACTCCAGACACTGGATATACGTATTTACTGTTTTCTAAATAAAAGGATTTTTTTAATTGAAAAACACGAGGAATATAAGTCAAAATTACACTTTTTACACAAAGCACAATCTCTAACTTGCTATTTAAGGCAGAAAAAATAACTAAAAACAGCGTGCAGCTCCATTCCCCAACAGGGAGCGCCTGATGCATCCCCCTCCCCCAGAAGGGAGCGCCTGCCCCTCCCCCCAACAAGTAGCGCCTGCCCCTCCCCCCAACAAGTAGCGCCTGCTGGTCCCCCAGAAGGAAGCACCTGCTACCTACCCCTTCCAAGCATGGAGCACCTGTCATTTCCCCCTCCCCAGCAGACAGCACCTGCTGCCTCCCCCTCCCCAGCAGACAACACCTGCTGCCTCCCCCTCCCCAGCAAACAACACCTGCTGCCTCCCCCTCCCCTGCAGGGAGCGCCCCCTTCACATAGCTGACGAAACATCACTCACAAGTTGCGTCATTCGGGGATTAATAAGCTGAAGGTGAATCAATCATCTGGCAATTTTCCCAGATAGTATATATAAGGTATCTACACAGTGTATATAAAGCGAAAAGTACCCCAGGTATATACACACAGGTTGGTTGAATAATTGACCTTAGTGCCTATCGACATACAAAGTCATTAAGGTTGCATGTTAATCTCAAACATGGGTATACACACACACACACACACACACACACACACACACACACACACACACACACACACACACACACACACTCACTCACAAGAGGTTACTGCAAAAGCTAGAGGACCAGGCACACATAACAGGAAAGGCACTGCAATGGATCAGAGAATATCTGACAGGGAGGCAACAACGAGTCATGGTACGCGACGAGGTATCAGAGTGGGCGCCTGTGACAAGCGGGGTTCCACAGGGGTCAGTCCTAGGACCTGTGCTGTTCTTGGTATACGTGAACGACATAACGGAAGGGATAGACTCAGAAGTGTCCTTGTTTGCAGATGATGTGAAGTTAATGAGAAGAATCGAATCGGACGAGGATCAGGCAGGACTACAAAGAGACCTGGACAGGCTACAAGCCTGGTCCAGCAACTGGCTCCTTGAATTTAACCCTGCCAAATGCAAAGTCATGAAGATTGGGGAAGGGCAAAGAAGACCGCAGACACAATATAGTTTAGATGGCCAAAGACTGCAAACCTCACTCAAGGAAAAAGATCTGGGGGTGAGTATAACACCGAGCATATCTCCTGAGGCGCACATCAATCAGATAACTGCTGCAGCATACGGGCGCCTGGCAAACCTACGGATAGCGTTCCGATACCTCAGTAAGGATTCGTTTAAGACTCTGTACACCATCTACGTCAGGCCCATACTGGAGTATGCAGCACCAGTTTGGAATCCACACCTAGTCAAGCACGTCAAGAAATTAGAGAAAGTGCAAAGGTTTGCAACAAGACTATCCCAGAGCTACGGGAATTGTCCTATGAAGAAAGGTTGAGGGAAATCGGCCTGACGACACTGGAGGCCAGGAGGGTCAGGGGAGACATGATAACGACATAAAATACTGCGCGGAATAGACGAGGTGGACAAAGACGGGATGTTCCAGAGATGGGACACAGACACAAGAGGTCACAATTGGAAGTTGAAGACTCAGATGAATCAAAGGGATGTTAGGAAGTATTTCTTCAGTCATAGAGTAGTCAGGCCATGGAATAGCCTAGAAAGTGATGTGGTGGAGGCAGGAACCATACATAGTTTTAAGGCGAGGTATGATAGAGCTCATGGGGCAGGGAGAGAGAGGACCTAGTAGCAATCAGCGAAGAGGCGGGGCCAGGAGCTGTGACTCGACCCCTGCAACCACAAATAGGTGAGTACACACACACACACACACACACACATGAAACGCTAAACCGTGTAGGCTGAATTTATTCAGCGTGAGTAGTACAGGTTCGATCCTCCGTCCGCTGATCGTTAGACGGACGCACTATATGATTGCATCATTAGTGCTTTTATTTTTCCTGAATCCAAATTGGCAGGGGTTGAGTATAGGTGGCCAACGACTGCAAACCTCACTAAAGGAAAAAGATCTTGGGGTTAGTATAATACCGAGCACATCTCCTGAGGCGCACATCCATCAGATAACTGCTTCAGCATACAGGCGTCTGGCAAACCTAAGAATAGCATTCCGATACCTCAGTAAGGAATCGTTCAAGGCTCTGTACACCATATACGTCAGGTCCATATTGGAGTATGCAGCACCAGTTTGGAATCCACACCTGGTCAAGCACGTCAGTAAATTAGAGAAAGTGCAAAGGTTTGTAACGAGACTTGTCCTACGAAGTACGGTTAAGGGAAATCGGCCTGACGACATTGGAGGACAGGAGAGTCAGGGAAGACATGATAACGACATAAAATACTGCGAGGAATTGACAAAGTGGACAAAGACAGGATGTTCCAGAGATGGGACACAGAAACAAGGGGTCACAATTGGAAGTTGAAGATTCCTATGAGTCAAAGGGACGTTAGGAAGTATTTCTTCAGTCATAGAATTGTCAGAAATGGAACAGCCTAGAAAGTGACGTAGTTGAGGCAGGAACCATACATAGTTTTAAGACGAGGTTTGATAAAGCTCATGGAGCAAGGAGAGAGGGGACTTACACACACACACACATATATATATATATATACATATATATATATATATATACACACACATATATATATATATATATATATATATGTGTGTGTATATATATATATATATATGTATATATATATATATATATATGTGTGTATATATATATAATATATATATATATATATATAAATATATATATATATATATATATATATATATATATATATATATATATATATATGTGTGTGTGTGTGTGTGTGTGTGTGTGTGTGTGTGTGTGTGTGTGTGTGTGTGTGTGTGTGTGTGTGTGTGTGTGCAAAACAACCACTCTGAAAGAATAGAGAAATCCCAAGCGCTTTCGTGACTACTCACATTATCAAGGAACTATGAAAGTAAAGCATCCAAGGAAGCTATATAAGGGGTCTGGCCAACACCTCACTATCAGATCCCACCACGGTTAAACACCTGACGCGCGTATATATATATATATATATATATATATATATATATATATATATATATATATATATATATATATATATATATATATATATATATATGTGTGTGTGTGTGTGTGTGTGTGTGTGTGTGTGTGTGTGTGTTTATCGTGTCGAATAGGTAAAACTTGCTATTTTGGCTTAAATAGCAACGCTCTTCTTGCCGAATTTGTGTATGAAATAATTTCGCAAAAAGCATTCTGAACCTAACAAAAAAAATCATTGTGTTTGTTTATTATTAAATTATTGTAAACTTATCTAAAATATATTTAGTTGCATTAGGCTAAATTAAATTGCGCTTGTTATAATAAGGTTAGGCAAGTTTTCTAATGTTCTTTTGGCACAAAATTATGAATATTTATGATAACATAAATTAAAAAAATATATTCGGCACGGCATGTGTGTGTGTGTGTGTGTGTGTGTGAACCCCACTCAGGAGATTTCCTGTTAGCTGTTCCCAATTCCTCCCTGGGCACCCGTCTCGACCCACAGGCCATTCGGATTGGTGTTGCTCTTCGCCTAGCCGCCCGCATCCTCACCGGACATAGGTGTATTTGCGGCAGGGCGACGGCTGATCAATTCGGACTTCATGGTCTCGTGTGTCACGCAGCAGAAGAGAGGAGGTCAATGACATCATAGAGATAAGATAAGATAAGATAAGATTTCATTCGGATTTTTAACCCCGGAGGGTTAGCCACCCAGGATAACCCAAGAAAGTCAGTGCGTCATCGAGGACTGTCTAACTTATTTCCATTGGGGTCCTTAATCTTGTCCCCCAGGATGCGACCCACACCAGTCGACTAACACCCAGGTACCTATTTGCTGCTAGGTGAACAGGACAACAGGTGTAAGGAAACGTGTCGAAATATTTCCACCCGCCGGGAATCGAACCCGGGCCCTCCGTGTGTGAAGCGGGAGCTTTAGCCACCAGGCCACCGGGCCACCGGACTTCATGGTCTCGTGTGTCACGCAGCAGAAGAGAAGTATGCCAGACATGAGGAGGTCAATGACATCATAGAGAAGCCTCGCCACAGCCCGTTGCCCAGCTCAACGGGAACCCCAAGTGCAGAGGTCTGACGGAAGTCAAAAGCGTCCTGATGGAGCCACTATGCTACCCTGGAAGGGTGGAAAGCAGATTCCCTGGGACTACACCTGTGCCGCCACATTGGCAGACACCTACTTGCCATACTCCGTAGTGGAAGGGGGTGGAGCTGCCAACCACAGGGAGACCCAGAAGATCCGCAAATAGGAAGACCTTCCCCTTTGCTATAACTTCATCCCAATAGGGTCGGAGACCCTTGGAGCATGGGGCAAGTGTGCTCTAAAGTTCCTCAAAGAGCTGAGTGAAAAGCTCATAATAGAAACCAAGGACCACAGGGCGACCAGCTTCCTCTTTCAGAGACTGTGTTGCAATCCAGAGAGGAAATGCCTGCAGCATTCTGGGCACACGGCCCACCGCCGGGGAGGTGGACGAAGTATTAGAGATGTAGCTCTGAGTTACCTATGTTGTTTTACTTTCTATTGTATTTTTGTGAATGTTTTGTCACTGTATTTTGTCTTTAAATAAAATATATATTAAATATAGGGGGTGGTAGGAGAAAATTCTCAAACAGCTTCAGGGAGAACCTTGAGTTTTTCCTGAAGCAAGTTTATTCTTTTCTCTGAGGATGAGGGTCCCTAGGACAGTTCTAGAGGTGGTACCTCCCTATATATATATATATATATATATATATATATATATATATATATATATATATATATATATATATATATATATATATATATATATATATATACATGCACCTCCACCTGTACATTCAGCGTTGCTCTCGGTGCACACACGAGAGATAGTACACATCAACTAGTATATACAAAATGACCCAACATATGTATATCTCAAGAATAGTTTAAACAGTGTTTACATATCCCTCTTTTAGAGAATATTTTTTAATAATAACGTATAGGTAAAGTGCGGCTTTAATTACTCTCGTGAAGTTGACAGGTTTTAAAACAAGCTGAAAATGCAGCGTGGAGCAAGCAACATAAGCCTGGTTGATCACGAGATCAAGCGTGCGGTCTACCGCAGTATTCGTAGTCTGCGCTGAGAACTGACTTACATGCGGTTAGGTACGGTTAGGTTAGGTGAAGTTAAGTTAGGTTAGGCGAGGTTAAGTTAGGTGCGGTTAGGTCAGGCTAGGTGCGGTTAGATTAGGTTAGGTTAGGTGAGGTTAAGTTAGGTTAGGTTAGGTGCAGTTAGGTTACGTTACGTTAGGTGAGATGAGGTTTGGTTAGGGTGGGTTAGGTTAGATGCGGTTAGGTTGGGTTAGGTTAGGTGCGGTTAGATTGGGTTAGGTTAGGTGCGGTTAGGTTAGGTTACGTGTAGATGTGCTAGTAGACCGCAAGCTGAAGTGTAAATGAGTTTCTAGACCGCACGGAGTTGGTCCCAAAGATGAGGAGGTACTTGTGCCTCCTCCCATGGGAGACTTAGGTCTCAGACACTCCCTAAAGAGGGAGACAAGGCCGGGCCACCACTTGGAAAAGGCCCGGGCCGGGAGAATACCGGCGAATCTTTAATAATAATAATAATAATAGACCGCACGCTAAAGTAGCAGCCATTGAAGTGTAGGACATCTCTAGGAAGTGTCCTAACTACTTTCATCTTCAGACAGAATTACTGTAATAAAATATGTTCAAATATAAGTATATAAAATAAATTTGTAGATGGAGTGTGTCTAGAGGTTAACCTGACTACTGTAGTGTTAGCCGTAGGCCTCCATTTTCTTGGATCAAACCTAAACGCCTCCCAGGCGCTATATGACTCCTACGGGCTTGGCGCTTTTCCCTGATAATTTTTTTTTAGTGGCCGGAGACAGAGTTTTGTTCGTCAGGACACAGGTTGTCTACTGTACCACAGTAACATCCGCTGCTGTACCAGTATTGGTCATCATCAGTAACATCCGCTAACTTACCGGTGCTATATACATATAGTTAAGAATCGTGTGGTTTGCCGGTTAGGCTTTCTACGCCATTTAAATACAAAAGATCAGTTACGTGCGGTAGAGGCTGCTAGTTATTGTGTTACAGGTCATAAACTATTGACAATACGTGGGTCATTAAGATAGCAAGTTACACTAATTTTAAAAATAATTTAATTCCTAATATGAGAATTAGAGTAAACTTAACATATACAGTAAGAGCTGGATTGTTGTTTTAGGTTTAAAGCCTATCGACTATATACCCGAGGGTTAGTAAGTCTGTAATTCACCTTCACCACTAGTCAATGATACTCTAATTATTTTTTATTTCCTAAAATGAATATTAAAATAGATTCTCAGTGTGTATACGAATACACTGAGAGTGTATATTTTACACCTGTCAGTTTATCATTCCTCTAATTAGTGTTATCTCTCTGGGATTAGTCACCTTAAGACTCTTACTAACAATGTTTTTTTCCTCTCTCTCTCATCTACATATGCACAATTTTTTAATATTATCAATTCAGTGTTGAAAGCAACTCATTCTCCCACATCAGGTGTGAACAACATTAATTAATCTGGACTTCCCCAGACACTACGTTGCTACACGTGTCCACGCCGTTTTAATTTATTCTTGAATATATTTTTTTTATAAGCTTATGTAAACTACAGTAACCTAAGAGGTATTCGTGGAAAATTTTGATAATTTTCCTGTAATTTGTGCGTAAGAATTGCTGGAGATAATAGTGTTTATCAGTGTAGATGTGGATCTTCAATGTTACTTTTGATAGGAAAATGTACTACACATCTGGAAATGTTAATGAATATAATTAAATATATGTGTATAATATAATCGTTAAGAGATTATTATAATCACGGAGAGCGCTAAATCCGTAGGGATTATACAGCTCCTGTAGGCTGGTGATGGAAGGTATTCAGGCTTAATTCAGGGAACTGGAGCACAGATCCAATTCCCTAGATCAAGAACCCCTCACCAGCGTCAAGGAACCTACCTTGAGGGGCATCGTTAATTAAGTAGGAGGCATCAAAAATGGTGGAACGTGCACATTAACGAATGACTGCTGCAATATTTAATCGTGGGTCATCGAGTCTAATAGAAAGAATATCGGCAAAATTGTGAACCCTGAAATGAGTAAATATAACATGTATCTGGAAGGGTTCAGATACGTTGTGAAACAGTCATAATAAGAATGATAATGAAGATAATACTGGACGCGGTGTTGTTGACCGCCGCCGCGTGTGCTACAATAATTTGTTTGCCTTCCAGAGTGCCCCGTGGCCTGGCGGTTAAATCTCTCGCTTCACACAGTGAGGGTCTCAGTTCGATCCCCAGCGAGGGTAAAAACATTGGGCGTATTTCTTTACACCGGCTTTCTAGGTTCACCCATCAGTAAAATGGGTACCTGCGTGTTAGTTGACTAGTGTGGGTCGCATTCTGGGACAAAACTGACCTAATTTGCCCGAAATGCTCTGCATAACAAGCGGCTTTCTATATAGTAGTATGTCATTTGATGTCAGCTAAGGGCTGTATACCTTGTACATGTACTTGTTGTAAATAAATATATTATTATGTTAGTGTGAATTAAAACTCGCACAACAGGTAAGGTAGTTATTGGCCTTAGGCTTTATCACCAGGATCATAATTTGGTAAAATGTATTCATCATTTAATTGAACCACCCTAATGTATAACTGTTAATGCACGAGAAATTACTTAAATCACATATAGTTTTTAAAATTATTATACAGTACACAGCCTAAATTGCAAGTGTTACTGCCTTAAATTTCATAATATTCAGGAACTATGTTCGTAATCTAAGGTCCCGAAGTTTGAGTTTGGGAACTGAGACGGTGAACATTGAGGGAGGGACAGTGTTGTGACCCATTGTCACTGAAGTCCAACATGTCTCCCAGGTACATCAATATCAGTAAGTATAATCAGTTTTACATGTGCCAGAGTTCTCCCCAGTTATGTGGGAGAAATATTAATTCAAGATTGTACTTTTAAAAATTCATCCACATAATTTCTCAGTGTTCTTCTCAATGCAGGGGAGGGTTCAAAAATTGACACTGGGAATGAATAGGAAAGCAAAGGGTGTAAAATGATGCTACGTTGTTGACAGACCTAAGTATGTGCACATAACTGATATACAGATATGGCCTAGGAAAGTGGCTCGCCCGGAATGCCTTACAGAAGTGGAGGAAGTCAGGAAGTTAAACAGTCTGGCGAGTGATGTAGTGGAGGCAGGAAGCATACATAGCTTTAAAACGAGGTATGATAAAGGTCATGGAGCAGAGAGAAAGAGGACCTAGTAGCGTTCAGTGAAGAGGCGGGACCAGGAGCTGAGTCTCGACCCCTGCAACTACAATTAGGTGAGTAGAAGTTATTTAGGGTTAGGCAGAATGTGGCTGTTTAGCTTTCCACCTTCAACAGGAATCGCCACTTTGAAACCATTCCGTATAAACTGGGGATCAGGTACTCGCATCTCACATATATCCACATGTTCGTTGACACTGTTACCTTCTGTGTACACCCATGTGTTTGTAGGTACTCCTGCTCCGTGGACACCCATGTGTTTGTAGGTGCTCCTGTCATCTGTGTACACTCATACCCATTTGTCTGTAGGTGTATGCCCATGTGTTTGTAGGTACTCCTGTCCTCTGTGTACGCCCATGTGTTTGTAGGTACTCCTGTCTTCTGTGTACGCCCATGTATTTGTAGGTGCTCCTGTCCTCTGTGTACGCCCATGTGTTTGTAGGTACTCCTGTCCTTTGTGTATGCCCATGTGCTTGTAGGTACTCCTGTCCTCTATGTACACCCATGTGTTTGTAGGTACTCCTGTCCTGTGTGTACGCCCATGTATTTGTAGGTACTCCTGTCCTCTGTGTACGCCCATGTGTTTGTAGGTACTCCTGTCCTGTGAGTAGCTTGTGACATGCAGCTGACCCTGAACACATTTAACTGTTTACCCGCAGCTTAATCCTTTTCGCTTATGTCGTGGTTCTTGTAGTGATCTTGGAGAACTTGATAAGTCTTTTAACACAGACAATTAAATGGGATTTTTAACTGATGATGTTTTTTTGACTTGGTATAATGTATTTGCTTGTAATGTGTGTCTTATGCTAATGGTTTTAACTGCTTATTAATTTTACCTTTTGATGTTTTTTATGCGAGTCTTGTATTTATTTTTTTAGTGCCAAGAACCAATCGGTAATCTGCCCTGTCAAAGCATTCTTCATATTTCAAAGCTGCCTACCTACCCATAAATGATCTCCCCTCTTCACCATGTGAGGCAGAGAATTGTGTCTGTAATTACCTTTTAGTAATAAACTGTGTAAGGAGTTACATTCTTTTCAGACCCACTTTGGGTGAATTTTAAGGGAGTAGGTTATCACATGTAACGAGAGTGGTATCTAAAAAGTAATTAATTTCTTGGCATTTCGTCATTTAAATCTGTTAGTTATTTGAGAACAAAATATAAATTATTTTATGGAGATAATTTATTGTTCATAATCCCCCCCCCCCACGGTTTTCTTCCTTATCCCGTTCTAAAAAATTATAAACACGAAGTAAAATATGAATACGCTTTTACTATATCTCATATTCCGTCATCTATTTTTGCCCCACTGGCTTATTTAAATCTTCCAGCAATGTACAGTCACGGGAAACGGTACTCCGGCAGGGCTTATATACTGCCCGGGAAGTGGGAAATTGGTTTGTTAGGCTTCAAGCCTATTGATTATACGAGAACATAAGGCTGCATGCCACCTGTACACCACCAGTCAAGAATACTTTTTAATTGCACGCATACTGAGACATACTCCTTCAAGTGTATATACGCTGCTGTTGTAGATACGTGAAACGAGCTGTCAGCTACAGTACCTGAGGGCATGAGTAAGGAAAGCTAGCCTGGCACAATCTCTCCCTCCCAGGGTGAGTAGAAGCTGTCTAGACAGCATGGCACAGTCTGATACTTTCATTTTTGCAGCAGCAAAAATAAATGGTGATCCACTTCATATTCATTTGAAGATAGATTATAGTCACATTTGAAGATAGATTATAGTCAGCGCGTTTAGTGATAAAATGCCCATTTGGCGTTATATATCTGATGGAGAACTTTAAACCGTCTCTGAGGTCCTGCCTCTTATCTACAGTAGGTGGTATATCAGATAACACTAACATCTATCTAAATGAAGGCTTTCTCATATCTTACGTTCTCAAGGCCAAGTATTATGTAACCATTTACCTTAATATGTTGCCTTCTTTTCAAAACAAATATAGGCAAGAATATTCTAATGGATACAGACATCAGACATTACATAAATATCTTATCAGCCAATCAAATAGCAGCTCCTCAATGCCAAAAAGCATGGCAAGGGGTATAGTTGGTGTTCAGACCGAACATAAGAATAAGAAAGAAATGTGATCTAAGTGACCTTGACCGTGAAATGATTGATGCCAGGAGTGGTTTAAGCATCTCAGAAACTGCTGATAACCGTAGTTGGTGGTTAGAACATCTCGGAAACTGCTGAGTTTACAGAGAATGGTGTAAAAAGCACAAAATATCCAGTCAGTAGTAGTTCTGTGGGCAGAGGAGAATGGCCAGAATGGTTGAAGGCGACAGTAACTCAATCACACGTTACAGGAGTAGTGTGCATCTCTGAACACAAAACACGTAGACCCTTGAAGTGGATGGCTACAGCAGCAGAAGACCACACCAAGTTCAGTTCCTGTCAGCTTAGAACAGGAAAATGAGGCTACAGTGGGCACAGGCTCACCAAAACAACAGTTGACGATTGGAAAAACATCGCTTGGTCTGACGAATCATGACTTTTGCTGCGACATCCAGATGGAAATATTCATATTATTGTCAAAACTGCTTTTTATGAAACATGATTCAATTATATTCCTGTCGACCATGGACTTGCTTGATACTACTTTCTCAACTTTTTGAAAATCAATTGGATGATTTTAACCATCCAATTGATTTTCAAAAAGTTGAGAAAGTAGTATCAAGCAAGTCCATGGTCGACAGGAATATAATTGAATCTTGTTTCATAAAAAGCAGTTTTGACAATAATATGAATATTTCCTTTGGTTTATATAAATTAGATCCATTTATAATTAATAGAATTTGCGAAGAATTTAATAATACACTGGACAAATAATAATTTTTAAAATTTTCTTGGGTTGAATAGTTTGTTGGTGGGTTGTGCAAAGGACCTGTCCAGTTGGGCCGGCGCACGTCAGGTGTTTAACCGTTGTGGGATCTGATAGTGAGGTGTTGGCCAGACCCCTTATATACCTTCCTTGGATGCTTTACTTTCATAGTTCCTTGATAATGTGAGTAGTCACGAAAACGCTTGGAATTTCTCTATTCTTTCAGAGTGGTTGTTTTGCATATTCTGAAATCACCTGTTTACTGTGATCTTATTGCACGCATATATATATATATATATATATATATATATATATATATATATATATATATATATATATATATATATATATATATATAGTAACCACAGACGAGTGGTATTGATCAATAACAACACTGGGCTAGCCAAGGATTCGAACCCATGTTGTACTGGCCTGCCTCATGGTAAGCGAGAACCACATGACGCTTTAAACCACAGGACCACCCAATGGCTGCGCCATTCTTGTAGGGTTGGGTGGTCCTGTGGTTTAAAGCGTCATGTGGTTCTCGCTAACCATGAGGCAGGCCAGTACAACATGGGTTCGAATCCTTGGCTAGTGCAGTGTTATTATTGATATATATATATATATATATATATATATATATATATATATATATATATATATATATATATATATATATATATATATATATATATATATATCTGTCCAGGGCCAAAAATTCATTGACGGAGCAATGATCTGGGATAATCTAACGGGCTCTGAAACCAGACCTGCTCCCCCCAACAACTACAAACAATCACACTGGGATGGTCCAATAGTGGAAAATATAGCCTCAACAGTGCTTCAGAGTGTCAGGGAAGGATAGAGCCCGCCTCCTGGCAGTGAGAGCCCCTCATTCTGGGGACTTTCTGTTGGCTGCTCCCAACTCCAGCCTTGGCACACGCCTCTACCCACAGACCATCCGCATCGGTGTTGCTCTTCGACTTGCCGCCCATATTCTCGCCGAACACAGGTGTATTTGTGGCAGTGAAGCAGCAGACCGATTTGGGTACCATGGTCTTGTGTGCCGTAAATCCGAGGGAAAGATTGCAAGACATGAGGAGATTAATAACATGAGCTTGGGGAAAGTGATCACAAATCACTCAGTTTTAATATATCATAGAATTCCCCTAATAATGGCAATCAAGTCTCCGTCCCTGACTTTCGCTTGACTGATTTCATAGGACTGAAAAATTACTTAGGTGGGCTGAACTGGAATGACCTGACTAAGGGTCAGGTAGGTGGTGATGGTTGCCGATATGATGCTTTCCAGGGCATAGTTCTAGCTGCTCAGTCAAATTATGTTCCAAATAGGGAAATCAGATCAAACAAAAATGATCCTAAATGGATGAACAATAGATTAAAATATCTGATTGGTCAAAAGAGAGGCATATATAGGCAAATCAAAAGAGGAGAGGGGCAATTAAGAAATCGATATATTCAGTTAAAGAGAGAAATAAAAAAGGGAATTAGAAAAGCAAAAAGAGATTATGAGGTTAAAGTTGCAAGAGAATCGAAGACTAACCCAAAAGGATTCTTTCAGGTATACAGAAGTAAGACCAGGGACAAGATAGGCCCACTCAAAAGTTCCTCGGGTCAGCTCACTGACAGTGATAAGGAAATGTGTAGAATTTTTAACACATACTTCCTCTCAGTTTTTACACAGGAGGATACCAGCGATATTCCAGTAATGATAAATTATGTAGAACAGGACGATAATAAACTGTGCACGATTAGGGTCACAAGTGACATGGTCCTTAGGCAAATAGATAAATTAAAACCTAACAAATCCCCAGGCCCTGATGAACTGTATGCAAGGGTTCTAAAGGAATGTAAAGAGGAGCTTAGCACACCTTTGGCTAATCTTTTCAACATATCACTACAAACTGGCATGGTGCCAGATAAGTGGAAAATGGCAAATGTGATACCTATTTTCAAAACAGGTGACAGGTCCTTAGCTTCGAACTATAGACCAATAAGCCTAACCTCCACAGTGGGAAAATTTATGGAATCAATAATTGCCGAGGCAGTTCGTAGCCACCTTGAAAAGCATAAATTAATCAACGAATCTCAGCATGGTTTTACAAAGGGGCGTTCCTGCCTTACGAATTTATTAACTTTTTTCACTAAGGTATTTGAGGAGGTAGATCATGGTAATGAATATGATATTGTGTATATGGACTTCAGTAAGGCTTTTGACAGGGTCCCACATCAGAGACTATTGAGGAAAATTAAGGCACATGGAATAGGAGGAGAAATTTTTTCCTGGATAGAGGCATGGTTGACAAATAGGCAGCAGAGAGTTTGCATAAATGGGGAGAAATCAGAGTGGGGAAGCGTCACGAGCGGTGTCCCACAGGGGTCAGTGTTGGGCCCCCTGCTGTTCACAATCTACATAAACGACATAGATGAGGGCATAAAGAGCGACATCGGCAAGTTTGCCGATGACACCAAAATAGGCCGTCGAATTCATTCTGACGAGGACATTCGAGCACTCCAGGAAGATTTGAATAGACTGATGCAGTGGTCGGAGAAGTGGCAGATGCAGTTTAATATAGACAAATGCAAAGTTCTAAATGTTGGACAGGACAATAACCATGCCACATATAAACTAAATAATGTAGATCTTAATATTACGGATTGCGAAAAAGATTTAGGAGTTCTGGTTAGCAGTAATCTGAAACCAAGACAACAGTGCATAAGTGTTCGCAATAAAGCTAATAGAATCCTTGGCTTCATATCAAGAAGCATAAATAATAGGAGTCCTCAGGTTGTTCTTCAACTCTATACATCCTTGGTTAGGCCTCATTTAGATTATGCTGCACAGTTTTGGTCACCGTATTACAGAATGGATATAAATTCTCTGGAAAATGTACAAAGGAGGATGACAAAGTTGATCCCATGTATCAGAAACCTTCCCTATGAGGATAGACTAAGGGCCCTGAATCTGCACTCTCTAGAAAGACGTAGAATTAGGGGGGATATGATTGAGGTGTATAAATGGAAGACAGGAATAAATAAAGGGGATGTAAATTGTGTGCTGAAAATATCTAGCCTAGACAGGACTCGCAGCAATGGTTTTAAGTTGGAAAAATTCAGATTCAGGAAGGATATAGGAAAGTACTGGTTTGGTAATAGAGTTGTGGATGAGTGGAACAAACTCCCAAGTACAGTTATTGAGGCCAGAACGTTGTGTAGCTTTAAAAATAGATTGGATAAATACATGAGTGGATGTGGGTGGGTGTGAGTTGGACCTCAAAGCTTGTGCTACCAGGTCGGTTGCCGTGTTCCTCCCTTAAGTCAATGTGACCTGACCTGACTAGGTTGGGTGCATTGGCTTAAGCCGGAAGGAGACTTGGACCTGCCTCGCATGGGCCAGTAGGCCTTCTTCAGTGTTCCTTCGTTCTTATGTTCTTATGTTCTAAGAGGAGCCTCACAACAGCTGGATGCCCAGCAGTAAGGGAGCCACCCCAACTATGCAGATCTGATGGCAGCCAGAAGCGTCCAGATGGTATCACCCTTCAAGCCTGGACAGATGGGAAGCAGGTGGTGTGGGACTATACATGTGCATCTACCTTGGCTGATACCTATCTTCAATACACCAGGGAGGAAGGAGGAGCAGCTGCCAGCTTCAGGGAGTCCCAAAAGTCTAGAAAATATGGAGAACTTGCCCATCATTATATGTTTGTTCCCATAGGCTCAGAGACCCTCGGCTCATGGGGAAAGAGTGCATCTAAATTCCTTAAGGAGCTGGGAAAAAAGACTCATCAGGGTAACTAGGGATCTCAGGGCAGCTAGTTTTCTGTTCCAGCGGCTCAGTGCGGCTGTTCAAAGGGGTAATGCCTGCTGTATTTTGGGCACACGCCCCAGCTCTGAGGAGCTGGAGGAGATTTTCGCCTTATAATCGGTGATACACGCGTAACAACATGTACCGTATATGCCACCTTTATATCAACAATGTATCTCTTGGGTCTTCTGTTCCGTATTATGTAATAAAATATTCCTATTGGTAAAAAAATAATATATGAAAAGATGGGGTGGTAGGGAAAGTGGAATATTCAAACGGCTTCAGGAAGAAATCCAAATATTCTTCCTTGAAGCCTTTTTATCCACTTCTCCGAGGCTGTGGATCCCACAATTTACACCAGAGGTGGACCCCATCGTATATATATATATATATATATATATATATATATATATATATATATATATATATATATATATATATGTATATATATATATATATATATATAGTTTTGGAGTGGTTGGTGCAATTATTTAATAAATGTATGGAAGAGGGTAAGGTACCTAGGGATTGGCAGAGAGCATGCATAGTTCCTTTGTATAAAGGCAAAGGGGATAAAAGAGAGTGCAAAAATTATAGGGGGATAAGTCTGTTGAGTGTACCTGGTAAGGTGTATGGTAGAGTTATAATTGAAAGAATTAAGAGTAAGACGGAGAATAGGATAGCAGATGAACAAGGAGGCTTTAGGAAAGGTAGGGGGTGTGTGGACCAGGTGTTTACAGTGAAACATATAAGTGAACAGTATTTAGATAAGGCTAAAGAGGTCTTTGTGGCATTTATGGATTTGGAAAAGGCGTATGACAGGGTGGATAGGGGGGCAATGTGGCAGATGTTGCAAGTGTATGGTGTAGGAGGTAGGTTACTGAAAGCAGTGAAGAGTTTTTACGAGGATAGTGAGGCTCAAGTTAGAGTATGTAGGAAAGAGGGAAATTTTTTCCCAGTAAAGGTAGGCCTTAGACAAGGATGTGTGATGTCACCGTGGTTGTTTAATATATTTATAGATGGGGTTGTAAGAGAAGTAAATGCGAGGGTCTTGGCAAGAGGCGTGGAGTTAAAAGATAAAGAATCACACACAAAATGGGAGTTGTCACAGCTGCTCTTTGCTGATGACACTGTGCTCTTGGGAGATTCTGAAGAGAAGTTGCAGAGATTGGTGGATGAATTTGGTAGGGTGTGCAAAAGAAGAAAATTAAAGGTGAATACAGGAAAGAGTAAGGTTATGAGGATAACAAAAAGATTAGGTGATGAAAGATTGAATATCAGATTGGAGGGAGAGAGTATGGAGGAGGTGAACGTATTCAGATATTTGGGAGTGGACGTGTCAGCGGATGGGTCTATGAAAGATGAGGTGAATCATAGAATTGATGAGGGAAAAAGAGTGAGTGGTGCACTTAGGAGTCTGTGGAGACAAAGAACTTTGTCCTTGGAGGCAAAGAGGGGAATGTATGAGAGTATAGTTTTACCAACGCTCTTATATGGGTGTGAAGCGTGGGTGATGAATGTTGCAGCGAGGAGAAGGCTGGAGGCAGTGGAGATGTCATGTCTGAGGGCAATGTGTGGTGTGAATATAATGCAGAGAATTCGTAGTTTGGAAGTTAGGAGGAGGTGCGGGATTACCAAAACTGTTGTCCAGAGGGCTGAGGAAGGGTTGTTGAGGTGGTTCGGACATGTAGAGAGAATGGAGCGAAACAGAATGACTTCAAGAGTGTATCAGTCTGTAGTGGAAGGAAGGCGGGGTAGGGGTCGGCCTAGGAAGGGTTGGAGGGAGGGGGTAAAGGAGGTTTTGTGTGCGAGGGGCTTGGACTTCCAGCAGGCATGCGTGAGCGTGTTTGATAGGAGTGAATGGAGACAAATGGTTTTTAATACTTGACGTGCTGTTGGAGTGTGAGCAAAGTAACATTTATGAAGGGATTCAGGGAAACCGGCAGGCCGGACTTGAGTCCTGGAGATGGGAAGTACAGTGCCTGCACTCTGAAGGAGGGGTGTTAATGTTGCAGTTTAAAAACTGTAGTGTAAAGCACCCTTCTGGCAAGACAGTGATGGAGTGAATGATGGTGAAAGTTTTTCTTTTTCGGGCCACCCTGCCTTGGTGGGAATCGGCCAGTGTGATAATAAAAAAAATAATAATATATATATATACATATATAAATATATATATATATATATATATATATATATATATATATATATATATATATATATTGCAAAATTAGTTGCGAATTTATTTGGCTGCATTCCAGGTGGTATCTCATTATCATTTTCTACTGGTTGAAACTGATACTTCTCTCAGCATATTAAAACTCATCTGGAGTACGAGGGATCATCGTCTCAGGTGAGGACATCTATTCTGTCAGCGGCTGCCACACATCTCACTAAAATAAGCTCGTGTTCCCCGATAAGATTTGAAAGTGATAGTGACGCTTATTGATGTCTGGACTGTTGCTTATCTGCGGATCTTTGTCTATGAACTAAAAATGGATCTTTGTAAATTAAGAATCCACCACTACATAACCGACAAACTAGGAATGTGTATGATGTGGACAGCACATGGATTTTTTTTTTAATCAAGCAAACTTGGCTCAGTGGGAGGGTTAACAATCCAATACTCTTCTTTCAGTCTGTGTTGGATTGATAAAACTCCTAGTAAGTAAAAGAGTTCCTGTGTGAAACACATGTAGCATAGAGAGCATTTTTTTTAATGGAGAACGTTTCGCCCATAGAATCTGGGCAATTTTTTAAGAGCGAAAGTTTTCCGATAAAGAGGCGTGCTGTGTTGCACGTCTTTTATGTTAATACATCAGTTAACATCCATCACAATCACGTCAGATATTAAGCAAGGTATGCAACAAAGACATGTGTATAAGCGTTAGGCATTTCGACCACTGGTAAAGTCTCTGATGTATATCATCCAAGGTAACTAGTGAATAAAGATATATATAATGTGCAACGTATGGGGAACATTTATTTACGAGATATTTCGCTCATCAGAAGCTTCCTTAATACTCCTGTTGAGCGAAACGTCTAAATAAAACATTCCCCGTGAATCTTCAGTGCAAGTGCAAACCACCACAGCCGCTGGTCACACGTTATAAATGAATCCTGTAGAGGGGAAGGCCCTAGGGAACAGCCAGCTGGTGCACCCTCTAGTATACAGCCTTTCTTCCTTCATTTCCTCAATGTTCCTGACAGCCAGACGTCTACCGTGGTCTCTTTCAGTGGGCCAGCACCAAGCTCCTCGACCTGTCGTTTTCATTCAAGCAGTTGTGTTCCCCGCTACAAGCTTTCTGTCACCGAGATAGCGATAAATTTGCTAGCTTCCGGTCGCCAGAATTGGGAACGCGTTCACCTGTTTCCTGTTACCGAAATGGGAATATACTCTGTATTCTGCCCCCTCGTATCAAAATAAGAATCCTTTTATAAGTATGTATACATAATACATTGATTAAATTTTGCCCTGCCGACATACCTCTGACTAATTTCAAGGACTTTTCTGCCTTACCAACTAGGCCTTTGGCCTAGCTTTCTTGTTGAGAGCCTGTTCAACCAGGCTGTTGATGTTAGCAACCCGCTGGCTCACACAGCCATCACGGCCTGGTTGATTTGGCACTTAACAGAGGCAGTGATCCGATTTCCTCTGATCCAGTTTCCAATTTATTTTGAGTCAGGTCTAAGTTGAGGGGAGAACAAGTCACATTGTGCTTGCAAGCAAACTTACCTATCCCTTGAAAGTTTACCTCCATCTGGAAGGACCATTCTTACACATACTTCCATATACATATTTTTATTTTAAGACGGAACTCACATTGTTAGCCTAGTTTACGTGGTGTGTTTTTGCCATTTTTTTTTCTATAACCATAAAAGTTATTCTAAATTCTATGAAATTAATATACATAATTAATGATAAATAATATGAAAAGTTAAACCAACCTTATATAGATATATAAGCATGATGAAGCCCTTATATTTTCGTTATATATGTAATATGGCTAAGTTAGGCTATCAAATTTTAGTGCAATCTTAGAATGACTTTACATTGTATAACAACACAAAACAGAGGGAACTTTTAACACATTAATGATTATTAATGGAAGTTGTGGAAAATACTGTATATATTTTCCAGAAATTCAGTATTTATATGTAAATAGATGGCCATACTGTATTTAATAATATTTGTCATAGAAAACGGAAAGCCTGCGTCTGCGCATGAGACTTGCCATCTTGGTTTTGAATTGTGTACAACGTTGGTGTGATGGGAAGGAATTTTCGTGCTCTAGAGGTTGAAATTGGGGTGACACCTCTCAAATAGGAGGCGAAATTGTTGGACATGCATTCCTGCATAACTTGAGATATCAGATGACTGGACAAGACAGCTCCAGGAACCTCAGATAAGCTCTCTAGATTTGTGTATAATTCTGGCCAGTGTTTTCATAAATTTAGTTAGTGAGGTTTTTCTGAGTATGATACACATTAATCTCCAGTACAATTGGTGAGTGATATTAAGATATATTTTCCTTCTGTTATGTATATGTGAATTTATATATAATCATTTTTTTAATATACAGTCCACAAATTTATATATTTACCAGTATTCCTGGTGTATGTATATTTCATTTAATTAATAGGTCCAGAGCAACTTGTGGTTATGACAGTGGTAGGTATCGAAGGGGGACATTTTTTGCGACCTAAGTGTCCCAAATTCCTACTTGTCTATGCAACATTGTACATAATTAGTTACATTCAGATAAATTCAATTTTCCACAGAAGTTGCTATTTTGTCATGCCTACCAAAGCTTTAGCTTTTGCTTATTTTTCATCAGTGTATTCAGATTAATTATAACCAGGTATTTTTTTTAAAGCAGTGGCAACGAGTTTGGTTTATAAAAGGGTCATGCTGAGTAGAAGTAAAGGTGTGTCCATGCCAGTGCTCCAGAAAACTGAAATATAAATTTTAAGAATGTATCGTTGTTGTACCACATTTCGTCTTGTTGTTAATATATTTGGTTTACACCATGTTAAAAAGCAACTATAGTTTTTTATTCAGTTAAACACCATTTTTTAACTAATCTTCATTTCCAACATGATATATTATGACAGCAGCATGCACCTACTGGCTGCAGCAAGATAATTCAGTGTCCTCATTAAATATATACAATACACTAATTCAAGAAGCTCAGTTAATCATAAAATAAAACTGTTACCTGTTGATTGCCGGTGTTGCTACATGGGATAAAGAATCCTCTATGGCATTTTTGTCATCCCTCACTAACATTTAATTTTTTTTTAATAATTAGCACACTATAATCAAACAAAGCTCTAAACCTTAATAATTAGCACAGTGTAGGCTATTCTTCATGTAGATTGCGTCTTTATGACAAATCATAAGTTTAACTGCATCTTAGACAAACTTTTGTTCACCATAAGTCTGTCACTTTGTAAATGATGATTGAGAACATGTCGCTTTACGTTGCCTTTCTGAGCAGAGCGGTAGGAGCAGTGGGCGCAGGCGAAGGGTTTCTCTCCAGTGTGGGTGCGGATGTGAGTTCTTATGCTGTCTACTTGCTCTGCCTGAAAGGGACAATGGGGACAAGGAAATAGATTCTTGTTGGCATGGATACGGAGGTGCTCTGTAAGCTTGGCAGTGATGGAGGTAGTGAAGGCACAGTAAGGGCAGTAGTGTATCTTGGGGGCCATGAAGTTAATACTTGGGTCTTGGGTGACCTGAGCTTCCTGGGCCTCCACCAGTCCTATCGTTTTGGTCACGCCTGTCTTGACCCCAGGCATCTCCACCAGTCTGAAGGGCTTAGCCGGACTGCCATCACCGTCACCATCAATCATCACCTGTGGGGACGCCCAGCTTATTCTCAAAAAAATAACATTTGTAAATTTTAAAACTGATAAAAAAGAATACCAATGATGCAATAATTAAAATGCTCGGTTTATCCACTCATCTCTAGACTATAAATATTCACTGGGCCTCTTTTATCAATCTTTAAAAAAAAAGCTCTTGATCCTGCTGCTGAAATTTGAACAATACGTAATCGGAAGCCATGCTCTCACTTGTGTACATATAGTCTTACTCAGTGAGATTATTATTACGTGGGAGAACGCTAAACCTGTAGGAGTCATACAGCGCCTGAGAAAATTAAGGATATTCTTGGTCGATTTAAGGACTTGGAACACAGGTCCAATTCCTTATATCTAAGAGTCTCTCATGAGCATCAATGACCCTTCCTTGAGGGGACCTAAGTGACAGACGTCAGCGTGTGACCATTAATGACAATATCTCAAAAACTACCACTCAACATAGGGTGCCTTAATAATTCTCATCTATATAAATGATGTTTCCAATGCCTCACATGAACTTAAACAAATTCTGTTTGCTAATTATACAGATTTTGTCATCGAAAATGCAGATCCTGTTGGCCTCAACAAATGTTCAAGAAATATCAGAGTATTTTATCCACAGCGGCACATTACTAACCATTCTGGAAAAAAACACCCTAACTTTGCCTGTTGTAAATAACACGTAACCACTTACATTTCTTTAAATTCAAGCACACCTTGCTAAAATATAAGCTAATACAAATAATTCAGAACCACTTATAAGCTACATTGTAATATTTTTGTGACTTAATTTATGTCTGCATAACTCACTACGATTGTAACCAGATATAAACTTGTAAATAGTTCATTACCTCTGTAATTTAATTAACTAGGAAAACTTTGCGGTCCAGTCCCTGGAACCATTATGTGCCTGTAATCATTTGAATACCGCCCACACCATGGGTATAGGGTGCGTAATATATTTATTAAACTAACTCAATAATACAGGTAGTGTTGAGTTCGTCAAGATATCTACTTGGCTAACAATAAACCCATATAGTCATACTCAATATTGGGAAGGACTACATGTTTGGGAACAAACTCAAAAATATTACTTTGAACATACAGATAATAAACACATCAAGAGACGAGGGAAAATTCTTAGGTATACATTGACAGCAAATTAAAATTTAACATGCACATTTCTAATAAAATTTCCAGGGTAGTGGCCATACTTTCTAAAATATGCAAAATGTAAGCATTCCAAATCCCTTTTGGAGTTCACTGCATGTGGCAGGATTTGATGAAATAACTGCACAAACCTGGTGCTCCATGGTACGGGAGTGACCATCTAGCTTCGGCTAGGCGCGCATTCTTTTATTTGGGATCTGGCTATGTGGATGAAGTACTGCATACTATGTTATAGAGTGTATAGGTTTGAATCCTGCTATAGACTGAGATAATGTTTGTAGACAAATTCGGCCGTTTACAAATTGTTGTGTGTGTACTCGCCTATTTGTGGTTGCAGGGGTTGAGTCACAGTTTCTGGCCTCGCCTCTTCACTGATCACTACTAGGTTCATTCTCCCTGCTCCAAGAGCCTTATCGTACCTCTTCTCAAAGCTATGTGTGGATCCTTCCTCCACTTACCTGGAGTTTACCTGGAGAGAGGGGGTCAACGCCCCCGCGGCCCGGTCTTTGACCAGGCCTCCTGGTGGATCAGAGCCTGATCAACCAGGCTGTTGCTGCTGGCTGCACGCAAACCAACGTACGAGCCACAGCCCGGCTGATCAGGAACTGACTTTAGGTGCTTGTCCAGTGCCAGCTTGAAGACTGCCAGGGGTCTGTTGGTAATCCCCCTTATGTGTGCTGGGAGGCAGTTGAACAGTCTCGGGCCCCTGACACTTATTGTATGGTCTCTTAACGTGCTAGTGACACCCCTGCTTTTCATTGGGGGGATGGTGCATCGTCTGCCAAGTCTTTTGCTTTCGTAGTGAGTGATTTTCGTGTGCAAGTTCGGTACTAGTCCCTCTAGGATTTTCCAGGTGTATATAATCATATATCTCTCCCTCCTGCGTTCCAGGGAATACAGGTTTAGGAACCTCAAGCGCTCCCAGTAATTGAGGTGTTTTATCTCCGTTATGCGCGCCGTGAAAGTTCTCTGTACATTTTCTAGGTCGGCAATTTCACCTGCCTTGAAAGGTGCTGTTAGTGTGCAGCAATATTCCAGCCTAGATAGAACAGAATGTTCCACTTCCTGACAACTCAAAAGCTGAAAATATACTTCCTAACATCCCTGTGATTCATTGTTTTTAACATTCAGTTGTGTTCTCTTGTTCCATCTCTGAAACATTCTGGCCCTGTCTACCTTGTCAATTCCTCCCAATACTTTGTATGTCATTATCATGTTCTCCCTATCCCTCCTTTCCTCCAGTGTTGTCATGCTGCGTTCCCTTAGCCTCTTCTCGTAGGACATACCCCTTATCTCCTGGACTGGTCTAGTTGCAAACTTTTGCACTTTCTCTAACTTCCTGATGTGTTTGACCAGGTGTGGCTTCCATACTGGTGCTGCATACTCCAATATGGGGCTGATGTATAATGTGTATAGTGTCGTGCATGACTTCTTACTCAGATGTCCAAATGCTATTCTTAGGTGCTCCAGCAGTTATTCGGTTGATGTGTGCCTCGCGAGATGTGCTCGGTATGATGCTTACCCTAAGATCCTTTTCTTTGAGTGAGTTTTGCAGTCTTTGACCCCCTAGGCTGTACTCCATCTATGGTCTTCTTTTTTCCCCCAAGCTTCATGACTCTGCACTTGGTGGGGTTAAACTCTAGGAGCCATTTATTGAACCAGGCTTTCAGCCTGTCCAGATTTCCTTGTAGACTTACCTGATCATCATCCGACTGTATTCTCCTCATTAGTTTCACATCGTCTGTGAACAAGGACACCTGTGAATCTATTCCTACATAAGAAACAGCACTGGCCCTAGGACTGACCCATGTGTAACCCCACTTGATACATGCGTCCACTCTGACACTTCATCACGTATATATGTAGGGGTAGGGGTTGTCCTAGGAAAGGTTGGAGAAAGGGGGTAAAGGAGGTTTTGTGGGCGATTATTATTATTATAATCAAAATGAAGCGCTAAGCCACAAGGGCTATACAGCGCTGCAGGGTAGGGAAGGAAGCGAGGGTATTGGGCGGCAGAAGGGAGGAGGGAAAATCAGTAGGTTACAGAAAACAGCGAGGCAGGGGATAGTACGGGGGTAGAGGGTAGAAAGAGATTGAGGTAGAAAGGGCTGAAGGTATCAGAATTTGTGAAGTCAGTTGTCAAAAAGTCAATGAGAGTCCGGATGAAAGGTGGGTCCATCAGCGAGAAGGGAAGGTAAAGAGAGAGCAGCGGAGCGAAGACGACGACGGAGGTAAATTCTGCGTACTCGTTGATAAAGTGGGCAGTCCAACAGAATGTGGCTGACTGATAATGGAGCCTGGCAATTCTCACAGAGAGGAGCAGGGCGCCTCTCCATGAGATATCCATGAGTAAGACGAGTATGGCCAATGCGAAGACGGGAGAGAGTAGTCTCCCAACCTCGACACTGGTGATAAGAAGACGGCCAGTAACCTATACTCGGTTTAATAGACTGAAGTTTGTTACCGAGCATAGTAGACCAACGTTGTTGCCAACGGGTGTGAAGGTGGGAAGATATTGCAGCAAAATAGTCCGTAAATGGAATACCTCTATATGAAACTGGTAGGTCATGTACTGCTGACCGCGCAGCAGTGTCTGCCCGTTCATTGCCCTGTACGTCAACATGACCAGGGACCCAACAAAAAACAATATCTTTATGCTTGGTAAAGATGCGGCATAGCCAAAGTTGGATACTGAGGACTAAGGGGTGAGGTGTATCAAATTTCTGTATAGCCTGTAAAGCCCTAAGGGAGTCTGAGACAACCACAAACGATGACACAGGCATAGATGCAATACGGATAAGTGCTGCAAGGATGGCATACAATTCAGCAGTAAAAATACTAGCCAAAGATAGTAAATGCCCTCATACGACGCTGTCCAGAAGCACTGTTGCGAATCCTACGCCGTCAGAAGACTTAGAGCCATCTGTGTACACAGCAATGGCATGAGAATGAGAGTGGAAGTGGTCAAGAAAAAGAGAGCGAGAAGCGACCCTAGACAGTTGGGCTTTTGAGCAAGGGAGAGAGAAAGAACAGACTCGAACAGCTGGAACTTCCCAGGTGGGTAGGGAAAAGTGAGATGCTACATGAACATAGAAAGGTGGTAATTGAAGAGAAGTCAAGAGCGAATGAAGGCGAAGAGAGAAGGGACGGAGTAAACAGGGGCGGTGAACAAATAAAGAATGTCTACTAATATCAGTGACCATCTTATAAATGGAAGGATTGCAGAGATCATGAGAGCGTACATAGTAGCGAAGGCAATGGGCATCACGGCGATCGGATAAGGATGGAACGTTCGCTTCTGCATAGAGGCTCTCAACAGGGGAAGAGCAAAAAGCACCAAGGTATAAATGTAATCCTTGGTGATGAATGGGGTTAAGGCTAGAGAGAGTAGCAGGAGATGCTGCTGAATAGATCTGGTCACCATAATCAAGTTTCGATAAAATGAGGGTGGAATGTAGGCGAAGGAGGGTTCGACGATCAGCTCCCCATGAAAGATGAGCAAGGGTTTTAAGAAGGTTCAGCCGGCTGTGACAAGTTGCCTTCAGAGAGGTAATGTGAGGTTTCCAGGATAACCCACGGTCGAAGAGGAGGCCCAGAAACTTGACTGTATCATGTTCAGGGATACGGGAGCCATAGAGGTACAAAGGATGATCGGAGATGACAGAGCGTCTAGTGAAAGTAATTTGGTGGGTTTTAGTGCTGGAAAATTTAAACCCATGTGTGGTGGCCCAATTGGAAACACGGTCGACCGCATGCTGGAGAGAAACTGTAATGAGGTGACAGTCAGCGCCTGCACAGGCAATAGCGAAGTCATCAACATAGAGTGATGACCAAATATTTGATGGAAGACTAGAGGCCAAATCATTAATAGCAAGGAGAAAAAGTGTTGTGCTCAGAACACATCCCTGGGGGACACCTTCAGCTTGGATAAAGTCCGGGGAGAGCACATTATTAACCCGAACACGGAAATGTCTATCAGTTAAAAAGTTCTTAAGGAAGGTTATATAAGTGGCTTTGGCATGCTGCTCTTACCTGTATTTTTTTGTACCTCTGTATGTATGCTAAAATTACTAAATAAATAAAATAAATAAAAATAAAGGATGGTAGATTGCCTCGAAGGCCTAAGGAGTGGGCTTGGGCCAAAATATTATACCTCCAAGTTGTGTCATATGCCTTCTCAAGGTCAAAAAACATGGCAATAACTGAGATGTTATTCGCAAAGGCATTACGAACATACGTATCCAAGCGTAGTAAGGGGTCTATGGTAGAACGTCCCTTACGAAAGCCATAATGACGAATGGAGAGACTGTTGTGTGTCTAAATACCACACTAAACGTCTATTTACCAGGCGTTCCATCACTTTGCAAACTGCACTGGTAAGAGCAATGGGACGATAGTGGGAGGCTTCATGTCCCGTAGTGCCTGGTTTGTGGAAAGGGGAGATTTCCACAGCTGTGGAAGAACTTGTGACCAAATAAGATTGAAAAGGTGTAATAGGACTGCAAGGGCTGACTGATGTAAATGTTGTAACATACGAATATGAATGTCGTCGGGCCCAGCTGCCGATGATCGGCAAGCTGAGAGTGTTGCCTCCAGTTCTTGAAGTGTAAAAGGCACGTTATACTGTTCTTCTCTGAGAGAAGAAAAGTCCAAGGGTGCTAACTCTCTGGCGGACTTTGAGGAAAGAAATGAGGGGCATAGATGGAGCCCCTGAGAAATACGGACCAGATGATTGCCAATTTCATTGGCAACATCTAGTGGGTTTGCTATATCAACACCGGCAACCCACAGAACAGGAGCCGGGTCAGGAGAATATTTACCACTCAGTTTTCGTACTTTTCTCCAGACTGCACTCATAGAGGAAGCAGAGGTGATGGTGGAGACATGATCTCACCAGCAAGTGCCTTTAGCATCAAGGATGACACGGTGCGTGATCGCAAGCTTCTGCTTAAAATCAAGAAGTCTCTCCGTGGTTCTATTGTACCGGTACCTGCCCCATGCAGTGCGTTTCAAACGTACTGCACAAGCACAAGCAGGAGACCACCAAGGCACGCATTTCTGAGAATGCCTGCCCGAAGTTTGGGGTATAGAATGAGAAGCTGCGGTTAAAACGGAGGACGAGAAGAGGTGTAAAAGCTCATCAATGGAGGACGAAGAAGGAACCTCACTAAAAACAGTTAGTTGTGAGTAAAGGTTCCAATTTGCCTGATCAAATTGCCAGCGTGGAATACGAAGAGGTGGTGAATATGAAGGGGAAGTAAGAATGATTGGGAAATGATCGCTGTCATGTAAATCCGGGAGAACAGACCAGGTGAAGTCTAATGCGGCGGAGGAAGAGCAGACTGAGAGATCAATGCAAGAGAGAGTGTGAGTCCGAGGATCAAAATGGGTGTGAGTACCTGTATTTAAAACATGGAGGGGGTGGGTGGCAAGAAAAGCCTCTAACTGAATGCCACAGGAATCACAGTGAGACCCCCCAGAGGAAATGATGGGCATTAAAATCGCCAAGTAACAGAATCGGTGGTGGTAATGACGAAACAAGGAAGGCAATATCCGGAATAGATAATGCCCGAGAAGGAGAGAGATATAAAGAACAGAGCGTATACCACCTATGCAAGTGGATACGGGCTGCTGTGTAATGCAGTGAAGTACGAACAAATAGCTGATGGTACGGAATATCAGTGCGTAGAAGAAGGGCACTTTCATTAAAGGTCCCATCAGGAAAAGGATCTGAAGAATACAATAAATTATAGCCTGAGATGGGAGAGATAACAGCAGAGTGTAATTTTGGTTCCTGTAAGCAAACACCAACAGGGGAAAACTGGGAGAGTAACATCTGAAGCTCACCCCGATTACCCCTGAGGCCGCGTATATTCCACTGTAAATAGGCCATGATTGGCAATGATAAAGATACTTGAAATCCGCAGGTAAGGGTTCCTATGGACTAGAGGGGTTAGAAAAGTCCACATGCGGAGGCAGCGGAAAACGTTCAAGCAGCGAAGGAACGGTGCGTTGTGAAGAAAGGAGTTGTGCAGATGGAGGAGAGGAGAGAGAAGGAACAGAGGGTGGATCAGTGTCCATTGATGGTTTGGTCTCTGCAATATATTCAGAGATTGCTTCAAGTGTTTCGGAATTCAGAGACGTCGTATGGGAGACAATATTGGAGATGGTAGGGGGAGGATGAGTAAAGATTGGAACTGTAATGGACTGTACCAAGGTAGGGGGGGGGCAAAAGGGTGGAGGGAACTGGAGAAGAAGCTTGGAAGGGGACAGAAGAGGCAGAAACCTGGGAGGTGGCAGAAGAGGAAGAAACTTGGGAGGGAACAGGAGAGGTAGGTATAGTACGAGGAGGAGGATGAACCTCTACACTTGTAACAGAGCCAGTGAGAGGGGAAGAACCCGGTACAGAGACAGGGAAGGTAAAATGAGGAGGTGGAAGAAGGGAAGGAGGGGTTAAAGGACCTTTTTTTGACTTCTGAGAAGTAGAGGGACGCTTGGGGGAAGGTGTCGTACGAGGTCTCGTCGATACTGAGGCTTGTGAGGGAGAACACGAAGAAGCGAGAACAGGCTGAGGCGTTGAAGTAGGGACATCTGAGCCTAGGACAGCAAAAGAATTAGATACAGGAGTGACTATGGGAGAGGTTGCAGAAGATGGGACCCCAGAAGTGGGGGGACGTTTTGAAACACGGGAATAAGAAACACTGGGTAGTCTCCCTTGGAGGCGGAGATGAGAAACTGCCATGGCATAAGGGAGACCTTCTGCCTCTTTGAGGTAACGGATTTCCCACTCATTTAAGTAGACCTGGCAACAGCGAGAGTACGAAGGGTGAGCCTCATGACAATTAAGGCAAGAAGGAGGTCAATTGCAAGACGTATTAGAATGGTCATCGGCACCACAGACTGGGCATTCGGCTATGGATCTGCAATATTTCGCTGGATGGCCAAATCGCCAGCAATTTCTACACTGTTGCGGTGTAGGGATCACCTTTCGAACTTGTAACCGATGTCCTGCTACATAAACTGAGGATGGGAGTTCACGGCTGTCAAAAGTTAAACAAGCCACATTGCTAGGGTATCGTCTCCGCCCACGGGCAGGAAGAACATAAGTGTCTACCTTGAGGATTGGGAGATCTTGGAGTTCCAGCTGTTCAAGAATGTCATTGCCACATGTCTGGAAATTTTGTTGAACTATGGTATGGGGCAGAATGACGGTACCACTACAAGAATTGAGGGAATGATGTTTTTCAATAGTGACAGGAACAGTATCTATATGGGAAAGAAGAGAAAGATCATGAGCTTGGGTAGCATTCTGTACCGTGATGATGCGCGTACCGCTCTTAAGAGCATGAAAAGAAATATCTTTACCAACATGGCATAGGAGTGCCTTGCCAATACGTACTGTGGTTGGAAAGATAGACGGTAGAGAAAGTCAGTCGTAAAGTGAAGAATTCAGTCCATTGTGCAGTCTGAAACTGAGTGTGGAAACGGAGTGCAGGACATGTCGATCTTTTCTGAGAAGAACGAGAAGGTGGAGAAGTATCATCAGCAGGTAATTGTCGTTGGCGTTTAGGCGTGGGACCAGAGTTGGTCCGACGTGGAAAGGACCGGCGATTCAAAAATTGCCGCACCGTAGAGGGAGAGGCCGGAAGCATAGTCAAAGGAGAGCGGAGGTCAGATAAATCAAAGGAGTCAGTCGAGACCTCAGTACCTGAAGCGGGTGAGGAAACAGCACCGGCAAGAGGTACAGAGGCATGAGGAGTGTCCGAAGAGTGGTCCAAAGACGAGGCGGGGTCAGAACAGAGTGCGGTATCAAGAAGGGGCCCGGGGGTACCAGGTTCATGGATTGGGTTCTCCATGGTTAGGTTACTTCTTTCTTTTTGTTTTTAAGAAAAAAAAAGAAAGAAGAAAAGAAAATAAAAATAAAAAAAGAATAAAAAATGGGGGGGACCGGGGAGGGATAGTTCCTAGGAGGAATGAAAGGGCCAGAAATCTCCCTCCGTGCCCAAGAGGACCTCAGCACTGCAAGTAGCGTAGATGCACATCTGCCGAGCTACCTCGGTGGACAAAAGAGAGGGCGGCCGGATATCTGCCACAAAGCATACCTCCTTCGGCCACCACCCCCGGAATCCGAAAGGTGGCTTCCAGAGTTACACCTGTCGCCCGAAAGACACCCAAAGCCACTCTCCGGGATACCGGAGAGGGATCGGGACATCCCCAGGCGATACAGATTCCATGGCAAACTACGCCACCGCCGAGAACCTCAACGGAATGGGATGGACCCCAGTACCCTTTCCCCTACCTAGGAACTAGCGCGCCTGTGGGAAAAATCCCAAAGGCCAAAAAGAGGAAGGGCAAAAGGGAGGGGTGGGGAGGGGAAGGAGGAAAGGGAAAAGGGGAGGATGGGATAGGGAAGGGGGGATTGGGGGGTAATTAGGTTCGGTCTGAGGAAGGAGACCGACAGGTCTAATTCCTCAGACCAAGAGCCTCTTCACCACGCCAAGGAGCCCCCCTTGAAGAGGTTTGTGGGCGAGGGGTTTGGATTTCTAGCAAGTGTGTGTGAGCATGTTAGATAGGAGTGAATGGAGACTAATGTTTTTTGGGACCTGATGAGCTGTTCGAGTGTGAGCAGGGTAATATTTTGTGAAGGGATTCAGGGAAAGCAATTAACTTGACTTGAGTCCTGGAAGTGGGAAGTATAATGCCTGCACTTTGGATGAGGGGTTTGGGACATTGGCAGTTTGGAGGGACATCTAAACTGTCATATCTGAGCACCTCTGCAAAGAGGGTGAAAGTGTTGAATGATGATGATGAAAGTTTTTCCTTTTTGGGCCACCCTGCCTTGGTGGGAAACGGCCGTGTTAAAAAAAAAATAAACATATTTATTTATATACTTACATACATACATACACACCAAATATATATATATATATATATATATATATATATATATATATATATATATATATATATATATATATATATATATATATATATATATATATATATATAACAGATCAGGAACTATGGAAACCACTCAAACACAAACTTTTTCAGAACTGTTTTATTTTCATGGATAAAAAATAAGTTTTTAATTTTACATACCACACAAAATATCACACCTCTCAGTATTAAACAGAAGAAAGTTTTGCTAATACAATGACCTCCCAAGTGTCATTAAGGCAGCAACGACCTTAACACTATCATCAAGGATGCAGTGCTTTCAACCTCAAGCTAAAGGTTTAAGAAAGCTCTCCACATCAGTTTATATACAATATTATGATATTCATGGGAAACACTAAACCCAGAAGAGTTGTGTATCATCTGGGCATCAAGGCACAATACCCTTTGAAGGGTCAAATTATATACAGTACAGTTCTATGAGCTCTGACAAGGAAGCCGAGTGACTGGACCCGGCAGTGTTGCCAGGCCCAGCAACAGAGCTGGGCTCAGATATACACACTACAACATGGAGAGATACAGATAACCCTCACAGTGTACAGTCAGTCCTTACTTTATACATTCACATTATGAAAATTCACTCATACAAACTTTTATTACTGAGTGGATACCTTTGCTTGGTTCATCACCTGAGCATAAACTTGCTCGTCTAAAATCCACTTTAAACAATAACGCAAACAAACAATTGCTGCATTACCTAGCAAGTTTGCTGTATGCTCTACTTTAGTGTGCATCTTGTGAAAGATCTTGGCTGTTTTTTTTTAACAACTTTTTGGGGCTGGTAAGAGATAAAGTTCTACTAAAAGTGTTTTACTACTATACCAAAAATCTCAAGGAAACCTTTGACACTGGAATACAGACTTACATAAAACTTGATGGTGGTGGAATGTGAAATTATGGAATCTGCCAGACATTCAGTTGAATTGTATTAACTGTGATTATTGTTCTTAAAGATAAATCCAGAATTCTTGAGGAAGAAAAGAAAGCTCCATTTTTAGTGAACTGAAAATGTGATGAGTCTTATTGCTGAAATGGAAAACATTATCATTGTCTGGGTGCAAGATCACATTGCATGCCACATGCCCTTCAATCTAAGGAAGATTCGGGCCAAGGTTTTAAGTTTTATAAGTCATTTTTATATTGTTTGGGGATATAACCCCCACATTTATAACAGTGCACCTTTGAAAAACAGGGATTTGCCTTAAATTTTTTTTTTAATCTCATGAGGAACAGGTACAGTATTTGAAAATGTGAACTGCCTGTGCAGTTTATATAGCATATGTGAAGATCTTATACTACTTTCAACTGATAAAGGAGATCTGCTTTCTCCTTCCTTCGCTGAGAATCTGTAACTGATTTCAAGGGCTTTTCTACCTTACTGGTCCAGCCTTTGACCAAATGCCTTACCGGGTGCTTGTTCAACCAAGCTGTTGTTAGCAGCTTGTTGGTCACCAGTTATCACAACCCAGTTAATATCACATTTGGTAGAGCAGTGGTCCAGTTTACTTTTAAAGACTTCTACAATTGTTCTGGAAATATTTCTGATATCTGCCGGTAGCAGACTGAAGTCTTAGGACATGGGGATAAGCAAGTCTTGGTGCTAAGTACAGTTCAGTATTACTGAGCATAACTTTAAGAGTGATTGCTACATGCAGTCTGTCAACTGAGTGATAATTCTACAGTTAGTGCATGAGCCAGAAAAAATGACAGGTGAGAATATCATTTGTGAAATATTATGTGAAAATAATTCTGTTATATTGTATGTGTAGGATGAATGTGGATACTGCAGTTACATGAGTTATTTGAATTGTGATGTCTGTGCACTTCTGGCAAGACAGTTATTGAATGAATGATTGTGAATATATTTCTTTTTTGGGTTACCCTACCTTGGGGGAGACAACCAGTGTGTTTTAAAAAGAATAAATATCCATTAGTAATAGCTGTTGAATTACTGACAATATGGATAGGTACAAGGACACATGCAATTAAAGCAACATTTTATTATGGCAATGTTTCATTTTCCAGGAACTTGATCAGGCTACTGGAGAGCAAAATGTTGCCACAATAAAATTACCTAACAATAAAAACCCATATGGAAATTTCGGAATATAGTGTCCAGAGGCATTTTTCAATCTAAATCAAATCAGTATTTGTCTTACTCTTAGATATAGCATTATTAACATTATCATTTTATCTAGGAGGAAGTACTAAACCCACAGGGGTCAAGCAGTACTTGGAGGAATAGGAGGCAATCAGGTTCAGTCCAAGGAAGGGGAGGACAGGTTTAATTCCTTGCATCAAGAGCCCTTCACTGGCATCGAGGAACCTGTCTAAAAGGTCAGCTTAGTTTTTAAAAATAGCTAAACTGTAGAGACCTCCATGTAAATAAATAACTGAATAAAAATATAATTACTGACATATGTCTAATTATATGCATAGCTAAAGGAACAGATCAGTGATTGTGGTGTCTTGTCGTCAGTACAGGTTAACCTCATTTTATACAAACTCACTTTTATCAGATATCCCTTGTTTTCTGGTAATTCCGTATGTGAGATATACATTCGCTGTATGTGATCGGTGAGATCTGCAAAGCATACTGAAGATCCTTATTACTGGATACAGAATTAAGTGATGGCCCAATTGTATTTAGTACAGCTGCCATGGGCTCGAAGCGAATCTTTTGCATAAGGTAGCACTTATATTCAGTCTAGCATATTTATGTTACAAATCTCCAGTGGTTGTAACACTTAGTACCTCCTCTTGAATACCACCTACTGTTTCACCACTGCTGGGGTTGGACAAAATAATATGAACACTTGCTGATTGAACTGTCGAATGACTGAATAATCAATATGAATGTATTATGTGTGATAAATGTGTTATCTTCCAAGACAATAATGCACCAATTCACACCACTAGAGTTGTTCAAAATTGGCATGAAGAACATGAAAGTGAAGTCAAATATACTTGGATTGACCCACACAATCATCTGGATCTAAATATTATTAAGCATTTGTGGGGTCAACTGGAACAGGAAATCAGGAACAGATTTCCTCCACCTAAATTTTTGGAAGAGTTAGAACAGGTTTTGCTTAAGGAATAGCTCAAAATTTTCCTGGCTACTGTTCAAATGCTATATGAATCAATTCGTTGAAGAATTGGAGCCATTTTAGCTGTAAATGGAGGACCAGTTCCATAGTGAAAATAAAAAACATGTAACAAGGCATTCATATTATTTTGTCCAACCCCTATGTATCTTTTAGTATATTTTTAGCACTGTCATTTATTCCTGTTTACAATTATGGTGTCATCTCCCTGTTGATGGAGTTAAGAAATCTTCTTTATATTTTTGTATCCTTTTCTGGCCTTATAGTCTACGAAGTTGTCTCTTCTTTACGTATCAGATAATTAGGACATATTTACCATATTAAGCCATTTTATTTAACTAATAATATTTATCACTGGAATCCATTTTCTAACTAGTCCATAAACTTTCTCAATCTTGCCCACATGTTTCATAGCAACTGGTACAATACCTTCACGGTGTTTCTGTGCATTCATGCTTACCTAAATCTACTCTACCTCTTCACCACTCAGAGAGCAAGTATGAATTAGAGTTTAAAACATACTGACATATTGTATGTTATATTAAAATAATCAAATATTACATGTCTCATATCTTTAAACCTATAGCCAATAAGCATTTTTCAAGCTGATACTGTATTTGGATTCAGGACATGAAAATACATAAGAATTAACTAATCTCATTTAAGAAGCATACAAATTTTCAAAAATTGTTGACCAGTGTTAACTCTATTCTAGCTTACCCCTCTCCTAATATAATTGCTTATACAGTAGGGCCCTGCTTTACGGCATTCCGCTAATACGAACATTTCATATTATGACCAAAACTCGCTATACAGCTCCCCCCACCTGACTTTCTAATACGGTCACCATGCCTCACCCAGTTTGTTTAGATTCTCCATGAGCTCTGCTTCTCTCCATTATGTCTGGAAACTTTCCAAAATTTCAAATGTTTTAAAGTTATTTCATATTTTATATATACAGTGGAACCTTGGTATACAACCAGCTCCCTACTTGAACAAAGCTCAGCACTCGAAAAAACAAATACAACCTGCCAGAACTTCGCTGTAAACTATTTCGTGTTTCTTCGCATTTCTTGTTTTTTTTTGTTTTTTTTTGTATTATCTGTATAAATAAGTCACCATGGGGCCTACGAAGATTAGTGATAACAGCGAACCAAACAGAAAATTGGTTGGGAAGAACTTGTTCAATGTTCATATGCAGCGGCGCTCGAACAGCCTTCTGGAATGAATTAAGGTTGCATACCGAGGTTCCACTGTACTCTGACAGTTATACTGTATCAAAGTAAACTTACACACTGCTGGTGTCCAGGTACACGTTAAAATCACTAAGTGTGTCTTATATCTCAAGGACGCCATATTAACCCTTTCAGGGTCCGTGCCATAGATCTACGGCTTTATGTTGAAGGTCCAAACCGTAAATCTACGCCATGAGCTCAGCTCACTCTGATAAGCTGTGAGCGATAAATTTGGGCCTAGATATGAGAGAATACATCTATGTGGTATGTGTGCACCACATAAAACAAATCCTGCAGCACACAGTGCACAATGAGAGAGAAAAACTGAGACCATAATTTTCGATTAAAACAGCGATTTTGCAGTGTTTTTTCGAATGTTTTTTATAGTTGTATTTGTGATTTCTTGATTTCATTTGATAGAATGGAAGATATATTACAGAAATGGAGATGATTTTGATTGGTTTTAGTACTGGAAATGGCTTCAAACTGAGCTCAAAGTAGCAGAAATGTTAAATTTTTGCCGATGTTCAAGAGGAAACAAATGACCTCACACGTCTAATACACGCCAGCTGGTGGGTCTAATATGTGTTCACAAATGTGGTGATATTATTTATACAATTATTACAATATTGCATAACAGTAAATCTTCTATTTTTTGGTTTGAATAAAAATTCATTATGTGAATAAAAAATCAAAGTGGAATTCATTTGTAAAGCCTGAAAATGTAACTAATAAACAGAGAAAATGTTAGCTTAGTGCCAGGAATGCCTGCATTGTTTATTCTAGACCCTGTTTTGAAATTGGAATATTTTGAACTTTGCATTAAATTGGCCAAATTACCAATTTCCGATCACTTTATTTTGTAGTTGAAACAGTTGACTTGGTGATTTCTTGTTCTCAATCAATAGAACAGAATTAATACTAGTGAAATAGCTAAGAATTTGGTCAACTGAAATAATGTAATTGGCCTAAAATGGGAGTCAAAGTCGGCAAAATCGCCAATGTGTAAATATCGCTGACACATCAAAATTCGCAAGAGCATAATTTCGTCAATTTTCCATAAAATTTCGTACTTTTTGTTTTATTACCTTCAGAAAGAGATTCTCTACCATTTCATAAGAAAAAATAACAAAATAATTTTTTGAAAATTCTTGGACCCTGGTGCACACTTTGAAATTTGGCCTCTGAACCCTGAAAGGGTTAATAATGATAATAATAATACAGTGGAACCTCGGTTTTCATCATTAATTCATTCCAGAAACTCTGACGAAAACCGAATTTGACGAAAAGTGAAGCAA
This sequence comes from Cherax quadricarinatus, assembly GCF_038502225.1. Taxonomy (NCBI): domain Eukaryota; kingdom Metazoa; phylum Arthropoda; class Malacostraca; order Decapoda; family Parastacidae; genus Cherax; species Cherax quadricarinatus. The sequence continues at coordinate 6,529,550 of NC_091314.1, read as the reverse complement.
TACATCTTATAGAGAATTACTATTCGTAGTTTTCCATACAGAAAACAATGAGAAATAAATATAAATGACTAATGAATTGGATAAATGAACATTTAACATCACTTTTACCTTTATTGAAGACTCTTGTTGGCATATGGAAGACAGCAAAGAGGGGAGAGGGAGCAGAGGTTATTTCTACCACCATCACTACCACCCTCTACCGACGAGAAACAAAGCCAGGCTGATTCGGAATGCATGGGATGCTTTGTGTGGGCGCGGAAGGACATGTTCGGGTGGACCACTGTCAACTCGACAAAAACCGAGGTGATAAACAAAAACTGGGACAAAATTTTGATGAAAAAGTTGTCAAAAAATGAATTTGACAAAAACCAGGGCAAAGGAAAAGCAAAGTTCCACTGTAATACTCAATCACTCTGAGGTGCATTAAATGTTGTATATTATGTTAATATACACATTTTCATTAATCCATCTATGATATTTTTTTCAAAAATATATAACAAACACAATACGTACCATATAAACATGATAAATTCACCCCACAGTAGAATAACGTAACATAAATATGAGATGTTTTTCTAGTAGTCTTGTCAGAGTGTTGGAAGAAATTACATTTTCTCTAGCTCAACGCCAAAGAAAAAATGTACACAATAGTATTACTGTGGGGTGACTGTATAAAATTATTCTTTTCGTATGCCTTCACTCAGAGTGTCATTTCTTCTAAAAATGGTGTTACACGAGAATGAGAGTGTTGCTCTTTATTTATTCTACTGTACCAATGTGGAGACAACTTGTACACAATGTAAAGTTTTTTTTTTTTTTTTTTTTTTTCAACAAGTCGGCCGTCTCCCACCGAGGCAGGGTGACCCAAAAAAGAAAGAAAATCCCCAAAAAGAAAATACTTTCATCATCATTCAACACTTTCACCACACTCGCACATTATCACTGTTTTTGCAGAGGTGCTCAGAATACAACAGTCTAGAAGCATACACATATAAAGATACACAACATATCCCTCCAAACTGCCAATATCCCAAACCCCTCCTTTAAAGTGCAGGCATTGTACTTCCCATTTCCAGGACTCAAGTCCGACTATATGAAAATAACCGGTTTCCCTGAATAATACAAACGTGTGTGAACCAAAACCAGACGCGTTCGTCTGTTTGTTTACATACTCCACATCTCTGTCCTCTCATTTACTCATTCTCTCTCTCTCTCTTGTTTATTCATTTTATCTCATTTACTCACCTCTCACCCTACATTAAGACTACAGATATTTTAAGGTACGTAATGAGTGTACAATATTTCTATTGCTAACTTAATATATGTTGGTGTAAACTTGTTATCTAGCATTTATATGCATTTATAAGTGAAAAAACAAGGGCATTCCACTTTATGGCGATTTCCGCTTTACGGTGGTAGCCTGGAACCTAATCTGCCGTATAACTGGGGCCCTACTGTATCTTACCCTAATTTTTTTTTTTCAACAAGTTGGCCGTCTCCCACTGATGATATTCTCCTTGTACCCCATCTACTACTTACTCTCACTGTAGCCACCACTAAATAACGAACTTATACTATAACTGTTGGCCCTCTAGAAACATGCACATCCAGATATCTACCCATCATAAAAGTTATGACCAATTAACAATTGCATTCTTTTTCTTTATTACACCCTGTATTAAATATAAACTAATATGTGTTGTTTATAACAATTATGGTACCATCTTTTGCTTTATTTCCTCTGTATCTGTACACTTAACAAAAGAAAATAAAATGAGAATCAGTGAGAAAGGCCATGCACTAAGGTGTTGAGGGAACGACATCACATGTACTAAAAGAAGTAAAGAATATTATGAAAAGCATAGATAGATAGTGTCATACACAAAACAGTGTGACATAAATATCTGCAAAACCTATCAGCATGATTAGGTCATGTAACTGTATAATTATCTTGCAGGAAATACCTTAATAAATTATTCCTTAGATATCAATATCACTTTCAGAGTTCCATCAAAATAAAAATAATCAATTTATATCAAAAAAGAAAATGTTCACTTATAAAAGGAAAACTTATTGAACCTTTCTCAAACAATGAAGTCTAATTTTCTCCTTGAGCATACAACTGCTGGCCAAATTCATTTTCATAATTATTTTTACTGGATGGCTTTAATTTTGGGGCCTTCGGGCAAATATGTTTCTTGAGATTGGCTTGTCGAGTAGTTAAAAACGAACAATAAGGACAAGAATATGGTGCAGAGGTGTGAGTTTTCAAATGCCGCAGGAGGTGGCTATTCTTGGCTGTCCGATGTGGGCAATGGGGGCAAGAAAATGGCTTCTCCCCTGTGTGGGTTCGTATATGCTCCTTCATGTGGTCTTTCTTGAGTGTGACATACTTGCAGTAGGGGCAATGATGCAGATCCTTATTTGAGATAATGATTTTTGTTCCCTCATATGTTACTTGACTCTCCCTTTCTGCATCTTCCTGGAAAAAAAATGATCATTTATTGAACACTGTACTGTATTCTCCAAGAAAGGCCACATTTCTTGCAAAGTGCCTTTGAAATTACACTTTCACTACAGCCAATGCAAATTGTCTAAGATTTTGTAGTTGTTAACTCGCACATGTGTCTTCGTGAGGTATGTAAATACAACCCTTCAAAGTTTCTCACATTTCTTTTAGCCTTTTCATTTCTCTAAGGTCTTTAATACTACTATTGTAATTTAAGTATGTATGTACAGTAATGTATATATTTCACAATTTCATATGAGTTTTTCAGTAAACCTATTTTAAACAATGAATTGATTTATTAACAATAAATACTAGTTATAAAACGTCAATTTCATACATCATATATATACGTACGTATATGTATGTGTGTGTGTGTGTGTGTCTGTCTTAATTGACTTTAAACTACAAAAAAAAAAATATTACTACAGTTTTGCATATTCAAAATACAAAATATTTTCCTTAAGGTTTCTTCCAATTTTTATTCTTCATTCATTTAAATTTTCTTTACTATTATTGCATTACATCAATTACCACTTTATGAATATTTTATTACTTTGTTTTTATATAAAAAAGTACCATATGAAGTTAAAAGTTTACTAATATTAACCCTTAAACGGTCCAAACAGATCGACGTTCAAATTCATAGTGCTACAAAAGTAGATGTACTTATTTTTACATATTTTTAAATATAACAAAAAAAAAAAATGTAGATAAAAGTTTTTTTACATGTTTTCAAATGTAAAACAAAAAAAAAAAGATCTACATTTTTTACATACTTTCAGATGTTGAAAAAACGTATATATACGTTTGGACCATTTAAGGGTTAAATGAAAAAATAAAGTTCAGCAAACAATAAATGATGCTTATATTAATTATAAAAAGTTTAACAAACAATTCTTATATTATTTAAAATACTTCAACAAATAATAAACAATATGCACCATTACATTCACACAAAAATGTTGTGGTTACTAAAATACATTAAGTGGAATTTTGCCTTCTTGATATACATACAGTGGCACCTTGACTAATGAGTGCCCCAACTTATGAGTTTTCTGAGTTACGAGCTGTCGCCTGGTTGATTTTTTGCTTTGAGTTGTGAGTCAGAATCCGAGTTACGAGCAAAAAAAAACATATTTACTGAAAATGACATTTGGCAAGAACCCTGGCCTAAATGGCACAACAAAAGGTGGTTTTGGGACTTGGTACTTATAAAACAATGCTAGTTCGATGTTCTCCCTGAAGGAAATCCTGTAATTATCTTTAGTTATTCTACAAAAAATAAAGTTGGTAAGTTTTTGACAATTGCAAAATATCTTGCCCTTTACTCCCACACAAATCCCAAAATTGTTGTAGAGCAATCATTTTTTACGTTTCCTGTCATTATTATTGCATTTACTTCAATAATAAATGGTGGGGTTCGTGAAATAAGTCAATAACTTACTTTCAAGATATTCATATACTATATCACTGCACTAGTGATCTAGTGCAGTTAGCCTCTCAAAAACTTACCCAGGACCAAAGAACACGTCATAGGAAAGAGCAGTAATAATTCTATATGCTCAGACTGGTCCTGGACACTCGCTATATTATGGTCTATTTTATTCATTCTAGAGTATATATCATGTTTTTAAGTTACTTATAGATCAATTCTGATAGATAAATCAGCCGTAGAGTTCATATTAGCGTTATATTGAAGTATTTTTCTCCTGCCCCTGGGGTGGTTTTTTTGGTGGCTGGAACGGATTAATGGCATTTCATTTAATTTCAATGAGGAAAATTGATTTTATATACGAGCAAATTGAATTATGAGCTTGGACACGAAACAAATTAAACTCATAAGTCATGGTACCACTGGACTTCTGTCAGATATAAATACTAGTGGCAAGATATATACTGTATAAATTATAGATTTAGTGCATAGTCGTTTTTCTGGCCATCTTTCATCTAGAACCATCTTCAACCACTTGTTTTCTGGTCTGAATTTCCCTACACAATTATCCACTCACTGGAGGTATGCAAGAATACTGTAAAAAAAAAAAATCCAGGTCTGCAATAGCAAATAAAGAATAAAGCATTCATTATTAACATTCAAAAATAAAATTTGTTATTTATCTGAAAAATGATCACTTTTGCTTTTGAATTACAGCCTCTCCTCACTTAACGACAGAGTTCTGTTCCTAAGACCACATCGATAAACAAATTCGTCGCTAAGTGAGGAGCATACTATAATGGTAGTCAGTTTGTGTCAACCATCTTTGATATTTATAACATTTCTATTGTATATTTAAATATTTATACAGTAGTATACTGTATATTGTAATAAACAGAATAGAAGAAATCAGCTCTAATATACATTATTTAGGTATGCAAACTGGTCAGAGAGCTCATCATAAGTCCGAGTTGTCGGTAAACGAGTATACATCGCTAAGTGAGAAGAGGCTGTATTCGTGTTTCACACACAGCCGTTTCCAGTCAAAGGTTTTCATGTCAATATTTCTTTTTACCACGTTGGCTCTCTCCCACCAGGTTAAGTCTGTAGACATCACAATTTAATAGCTCTCTGAACTATGATTGTTCCACCTCTCCTTCGATATTTTATGACAAATTTCATATATTTACCTTAAAACAGATGCCTGGGTAAGTCTCTAAGTGCTAAGACAGTGATGGTGTCAATGAAATTATAATCAAGGAAAGCACTAAACCTGTATGGGCAATACATTATTATTACAGTATTATAATCAAGAGGATGATCTAAATTCATAGGCATCAAAACAACTATTATTATAATTACAGTGGACCCCTGGTTCGCGATGCTATCGGTATCCGATAAATCCGGTAACCAATGCATTATATCGCAGAAAATTTGCCTCACTTCCCGATACAAAACCCGGTATGCGATGTGGTTCGTACGAGACGTGTCCATGTGTGGCCTGAACTGCCCCATGTGTGCCAGTGTTTACAAGCCAGCCAGTGTGCACGCATCTAAGGATACATTCGGTACATTCCATATTATCCATATTATCACTGTTTTTGGTGCCTGTTTTTGCAAAATAAGTCACCATGGGCCCCAAGAAAGCTCCCAGTCCCAACCCTTTGAGACCAAGGGTGCTAATGACTGTTGAAATGAAGAAAGAGATAACTGCAAAGTACGAAAGTGGAGTGTGTGTGTCGGAGCTGGTCAGGTTGTATAGTAAACCCCAATCAACCATCTCTACTATAGTGAGCAAGAAAACGGCAATCAAGGAAGCTGTTCTTGCAAAAGGTGCAACTGTGATTACGAAACAGTGACCGCAAGTGTTAGAAAATGCTGAGAGACTGTTATTGGTGTGGATAAATGAAAAACAGATAGCAGGAGATAGCATCTCTCAAGCAGTCATTTGTGAAAAGGCTAGGCAGTTGCATGACTATTTGGTAAAAAAATTGCCTGCAACTAGTGGTGATGTGAGTGAATTTAAGGCCAGCAAAGGTTGGTTTGAAAGATTTAAGAATCGTAGTGGCATACATAGTGTGATTAGGCATGGTGAGGCTGCCAGTTATGTTGTGCGACAGAAGTCCAGTGACTCTCAAGCTGGTCCTAGTGGCATTAAAAGAAGAAGGGAAGTAACCCCGGAAAAGGACTTGCTACCTCAAGTCCTAATGGAGGGGGATTCCCCTTCTAAATGCTAACACCATCCACACTCTCCCCTCCTCCCATCCCATCAATCATCACCAGATCTTCATTAAAGGTAAGTGTCAATTATTCTTTCGTTATTTATTGTTATTGTTGTTACTGTAATTACTATTCTATTGCATTAAACTTAATATTTCATGTGGTAAAAGTTTTTTTTTTCATACTTTTGGGTGTCTTGCACGGATTAATTTGATTTCCATTATTTCTTATGGGGAAAATTGATTTGCCTTCCGATATTTTTGGTTTACGATGAGGTCTCAGGAACGGATTAGTATCGCGAACCGGGGGTCCACTGTATTTCATACAGGGGGATCATATAGCACTTGGAGAATGGGGAGTAATCAGTTTTGATCTAAGGAGAGAGAGATCAGGTTCAGTTTCTTTGATCAAGAGCCCCATAGAAGCATCAAGGAATCTCCCTCAAAAATAGGTAGCACACAGCAAAAGGAAACAAGGAGACATACCTGTGATCTATTTTGACAGTTCTCTTACCCTTACAGCCTGATCTGGGACCAAAGAACAGTACTAGTCAGCTTTGGTCCAAGGAAGGGGAAGTAGCTCCTATTCCTTGGATCAAGAGCTCTCCACCAGCATCAAAGCACCCACTCTTGAAGGTTAACCCTTTGACTGTTTACGTTGTATATATACGTCTTACACGCTGCTGTTTCTGACGTATTTATACGCGTAAATTCTAGCGGCTTCAAATCGAGCAGGAGAAAGCTGGTAGGCCCACACATGAGAGAATGGGTCTGTGTGGTCAGTGTGCACCACATAAAAAAAATCCTGCAGCACGCAATGCATAATGAGAAAAAAAAATCTGACCGTTTTTTTGGATTAAAACGGCGACTTTGAGGTGTATTTTCGTATAGTATTTATCGGTGTATTCTCGTTTTCATGGTCTTAGGTGATAAAATGGAAAACATATTACAGAAATAGAGATGATTTTCATTACTTTCACGATGAAAACGATCTTGAAATTGAGTTCAAAGTAGCAGAAATGTTCGATTTTTACCAATGTTCAGGAGTAAGCAAATTACACCACACCTCCAATACACGTCAACTGGGGAGTCTAATATTCTTTCACTAGTGCACTGATATTATTTATACCATTTTTACAATAATGCATTAGTCTGCATAACAGTAAATTTTGTATTTTTTTGTATGAATAAAAAAATCAAAATAGAAAGCAATAGCAATATAAGAGGGGCCTAGAGACGTGACTAATGAACAGAGGATATGTTATTTTAGTGCCAAGAATGTCTACATTGTTTATTCTGGACCCTATTTTGAAATTGGCATCTATTTTAGTTTGCATGAAATTGGCCAAATTGCCAATTTCTCACCACTTTACTGGGTAGTTCAAATTGGTAAATGGGCGGTTTCTTGTACTCAACTGATAGACAAAATAGAGTTCTAAAGAAATAGCTATGAGTTTGGTCAACTGGAACAACGGAATTGGCCAAATACAGGGCTCAAAGTCGGCGAAACTGCCGATGTGTACATGTCACCGAGACCACTAACTTCACAGGAGCGTAATTCCGTGAGTTTTCGACCAACTTTCATACTTTTGGTGTCATTACCATCAGGAAAAGATTCTCTATCATTTCATAAGAAATTTTTTTTTTTTTTTCAAAAACTTTTATGACATAGAATGACAGTTTCAGAAAGGGGCTTGCAACAGTCAAAGGGTTAAGATTCAACAAGTGCAGCTCAACTAAGTGAATTATTGTATAATCATTAAATACATTCATTTTCAGGGCCTCTAAGAGAAATTTTGCAAGGCAGAGCAAGACTGCTTTGGGGCCTCTGGGGGTTGGCTGAGGCCCTCAGTCTAAGTGAATTTTACATAATTATTTTTCTAAATAAACTAAAAATAGTTGAAATTACCAAAAAATTACCCGAAAAAATAAAAATAAAACATCTGGCTATGGGGCCCCTTCGGAGATTCACAGCTGGGCCCCCAGACCAATGTACCAGTTGAACCCCCTCTCCCCCCTCATAGGTCCTAATCATTTTCTTAATCGATACCACATAGTACTGTATGTTTATATTATGTATGTGTGGTGGATTCATATTTTTTCTGCTACAGATTGGTCAAGTAATGTGGATGTTTGGAGTAAATGAAGTGGATACTATTCATAGCAATGTTTCACTCACACAGGCTTCATCAACACTGACTTAATAAAGCACCTGGGATAAACATTGATAAAGTTATCAACTACCTCTTAGAGTATCATTTACTTCATCTTGTTGGCATATACATACCATTCCAGTTCCAAATGTGCATTTTTGCTCTGTAAGTTTCTGGAGGATTGAATTTTTTTTCTGAAATGCAATATTTTTGTTACATTTGTGTGGTGTAAAAGTTTAGGGTTAATTTGGTACAAATTATTCAAGAAATCAACATTTCTTGGAGAGATGAAAAAAAGTACGGGTATATATAATTTTTTAAATTTTCCCTCACTCTTTTAATAATTGCATTAATGGTACATTTTTTATGTGTGTAGATATTTTACTACTGAGTGCTGTTCTCAGTACTTTTGTTAAAAAGCAAATTAATGCAGTGCTTAAAGTTGTATTTTCAGAGTCGTACTTAATGTATTTGATTTTTTAAGTGACTTAGGTACAAAAATATGCACATGTTCAACTGATCTTCCATTTTTTTTTCTTACCAAAACACCCTTTAAGATTATAAAAGAATTTTCCTTATAACGACTAAGGGAAACTACTGAATGTTGGTATTCTACAATACATTGGAGCTCTCAAATAATAGTGAGAAACTAAAATGAACTACACACAACACTGCATGTTATGACACTGTTCTTGAACAAATTTATTTGGCTGCATTTAGTAACAAGAAAAACACCTCTTTTTATCCATATTTATTTATATAAAAAATGTACACAATAGGAGTGAAATATTTCCAATTTTACTAGCAAGCACTATAATATACAGTACACAGGTTAATAGCTTTTAAAAGATATCCAAAACTAAATCTTACAATTTTTTGCAGTATTTCCAAATGCAGAATATGTTTGTATGTTGTAGGAAAAAAAGCAAAAATATACACACTTGCACAAACCAATCTGTGCACATTTCCATATTTTTGAAAACTAATTCATGCACTTCAGTTTATAACATTTAACCTTTATCCAGTTTATAGCATATACTCCAGGTTCATTTTCTGAAGTTATATACAGTACTAAAAAACTTTTCAGTGGTATTTTGTAATACCAATCTGTTTTATACTTTGTAAACTCGTCAAAACTGGTAGACTCAAGACCATCAACCAATTTTGTATGTAAAACATTAATAAATATATATACTTTATATTGTACTTTTAAAATGCAAAAGCTAAATGACAAGGAATAAAATTATGTGCCAAGTTGCAACAGTACAGTCGTCCCTACAAATTTATGGGAGTTAGGTTCCTAGAGATGACATGAAAATCGAAATGACATGGAATACAAAATTAAGTTTCAGATTCTGGTTCATTCGTGTTTCAAAGCCAGATCTCTTTAATATATAACTTTAATATTGTTACTATTGACATTCTAAAGAAATAATAGCCGTAATAGAAATTAAAACATGGGAAAGTCAAAAAGCCAGAAAAGCATTGGATAACTGAATCTATTTATTACCATCAATGAAAACACTGGATAACTGAAACGTAAATAAGGAAGCACACAAATTTATAGGAATGACTGTATACTGTATATGGCTTGGGTGACAGGTTTTCCAGTGAATCTGCACATATTCAGTAATTCTTGGAATTGCTGGCATTTGAGAATTCCAGTTATAAAAGTTTACCATATATGTATGCAGTGCAAAGGTCAAAGCTCAGTGTTTTAAATGTATTTTCACTCCATTTTCAACATGAAAATTCTGAATGCATGCTTAAGATTTGTGTACTACACACTGGTAAAATGATCTTGCAAGCTGAAGACAGAACTGTGATCACCACTTATTGACATCTTGATGCACACAAAATACTAAGTATGAAAATACTGTACATCAATGTGGTTTACTGCAAGAGGTATACTCCAAGGATGACTTCCAATGGCATACTGCTGACAATAGTAAAGAAAACACACATTATAGAACAAGCTTTTACTGGAACACTGTTTTGCTCTGTGCAAAGCTTTTTCAAATATTGACTTCAGAAAGCTCTACACAGATCAAATGTTGTTCCAATAAAAAGCTTCTCTGCCACATGTTTGTTCTTCGTAAGGGATGAAGTAAACATTAAGAATCAGACAGAAAAAATACAAAAAAAGGGGCATCAATAATGAGCAGAGAAACAAGCAATGTGAATTTTCAGCATCTGACACAAATTACTGTATCGTGCTAAATAATCTAGTGAAAGTGCATTCAAAGTAAAATATGAATGTTCACCTGAAGAAACACACTTATTACTATTTAACTTTACATGTGCTCAACATTTTGTTGCATATTTTGAAAGGTAAAGACAATGGCCTATTATGAAGTTTGCTCCAATCAATATCCAGATGTAAATTATAGTACTGTACTGTATACTGTTTCCTTTTCATCATTTCTATATTTGCAAATTCCCAGTTTTGAGGTCACAGCAAATAGGACAAAACTGGGTGCAAACTTTTATGTACATTCAGCATGCTCTTATCTTTACTCTCCTGTGTGCTTCTTAATAGTATTTCTTAATTCTGTAGTATTTCCTTTCCAACCTAAGAGGCCTGGTATGAGACTGGGCTGTGGGGAAGGTAATCCCCAGAACCACTAATAGATAACAGACAGTAGCTGAGACTGAAAATATTGTATATTTAAAATACAATACAAATCAACCAAAATGAACATAAACCTAAACCTGCTTAAGCATGGATGCTGCTGACATACCAATGACAATATTAATGGTTTATCAGCAGCATTTACCTCTAGAATGTAAAACTAATTACTGTACTGTAACTTCTTTGTATGACTCGTAAGAAATAAAAATTATATTTACTACTATTATTTAATTAGTATATAACAATAGAGTGTCTTTCTTCCTCCATACCATTTACCACTATGGATTGTAAGATACTGTACATGACTCATGAAATAATATGACAGAATCCTATACATGTTTTAGACAACAAGCTAGTACTGTACTGAAATAAGGTAACACCCAGCCTCAAGTGTTGTATACATTTATAAACTGTTCATTTTAATATAAATGTTATTTAAAAGTGATATTAAAATTTAACAATGGTTACATGCATATTATAAAAGATACCCCAGTGTGATAGAGTACTGGATGTAAAAAACTATTTATCCATAGGATATTAATGAGTTATGATTTGCAGTTAGTTGGTTTATTTGGTTTAACACCTCTCAACTATGCAATGGTCATTAAGGCTGCATATCAAGTGTTGCCACCTGTCATGGGTATCTTAATACGTGAGACAAAGATTATGTTGCAATCTTGGTATATTATATACACTGAGACACACACCACTTGGTGTATATCCAACTGATTTGCAGTCTTTTAGGGGTTGCAGAACTGCATAAACCTGTATCAATATGAGTCTTTACCATACAGTGCTGTATATAATTTGGGAATAGAGTACAGTATGCTGCTTTCCATAAAAGAATATTCTAATCAACACTATATCCTGTACATTTATTATCTATCAGTAGAGACTATCTAAATATAGGCACTGAGAAACGAGGTCAATAACTACTGAGTATGAGTTCGTATGTGAATATTCAGCAAGGATCGACGAGAAAAACTAAGCTGGCAATATGGACAGGAATGTGATTCATGACTATGGGTGCGTAGGTGTCGCATTAAAGCACCTTTACCACTGCATGGATACTGACACTGGGGGCAAGTAAATGGCTTTCCAACTGTGTGTGTGAAAAGATGATTCTTAAGATTGACTTTTCGAGAAGTACGGAAAGGACAGTGTGTACAGGCAAATGGCTTTTCACCAGTGTGGGTCTGCACATGTCTATGTAAATCACTGTTCTTTGCTGTGCGAAAAGGGCAATGTGGACAGGAAAATGGTTTTTCTCCAGTATGAGTGCGTATATGTTCTTTCATATGGTCTTTCCTAGCAGTGGAATATGTACAGCAAGGACACTGGTGCATCTCCCGGGTAGGGCCACTGCGTTCTGCACTCCCAGCTCCTTCACTAGTCCGCTGACTGTCACTGTGCACTCCTACCTGTTGAAGAGGCTCAAATTATTCATAGAAATATATTACTTTAAGTTAATAGATAACTGATAAGTTTAATACAGTAAGTGAGCATTAGATGTACAGTACAAATAAATTTCTGTAGTCTCACTATTTTTTCATTAAGAGTTACTATGTTGAAATAGTGAAAACTACAGTAATACGTATAGGAAGAAAGATAATAATAATATATGAATCTTCAAAAAACTGGCCTTTTTTTTTTTTTCAAAAACAAGAGGAAATTTCATTGTCAAGAAAAAGTCAAGAGTTTAAGACATTTTCATAACTTAAATTCAAACTTTTTATTTTTTCAGAAAATTCCAGATTTTAAATTTAAGATCATTTTGAATTCAGAATGTCAGAGAGGATCTTTTTGTTCCAGACTTAACAGTCTTTCTGCATTAAAATTTTAAATTTTCTTATTCAGAAAATTACAAATCTTGATGATTATTTCCAAATTCAGACATTTATTTTCTGAATTTGGGAGACTTCTGAGCAACAGGTCTGAACAAGAGATAAATTATTATAAATAAAAGTGTTTATATATGTAGTACTATGCATACTACATATATTGTGCATACAATAGTACAGTAATGAACTGCATTTGTAAGCTTCAATACATTCACTTGACAGACAACACAAATAATCTGCCCACAGACTGAAACTAATGATGTTTTGGTCTGATTTGGACCATTAACTAATAAGTTTCAGTCTCCTATGTGCAGGTTTTTTGTGTATTGTTCCAGTCATGGTATTGTGCCTTTTTATTCTTTACCTGACACAGTCACTACCTCCACTGATACAGGAGGGCCCTTCTTTATGGCATCTTGCTACTGCAGCTGTTTTCTACTCTACCCATTCTTCATTTATTCAGACTAAATACAGTAAATATATTCACCACTCACTAACAACTAGGGATGAAAATATTTTAAGGTAATGTGTGTACCGTATATGCATTTTTTTTAGGCCTAGCTCTATTGCTCACTTAATGTATGATAGTAGAAACATGTTAATGCATTTAAAAGTGAAAAAAAAAGGCTATGTTTCACTTTGCAGCAAAGTAATTTTTGCTTTACAGCAGTAGGCTGGATCTGACTAGCTTATGCTACTGGGTCAGATGCAGTGCTCCTCCCTTAAGTGAATGTGACTGACCTGACTAGGTTAAGGGGGGGGGGGATGAACGCTCTGCAAGACTATCTATAAAAAAAAATCTAAAAATTTTGAAAAAAAAAAAAAAAAAGTTTTCTTACCAAAAAATACTGCATAATTCTGGCATCATTCTGATGTAATCAGCTTGTTTCTAGCACATTTCTAAGAATCTTTTTCAATTTTTTTTTTGTTGCTGAGGTCATCAAGATGACAGGATGCCAGTTCGTTTTTTTTACTCCAAAAATTACGATTTTTATGATTGTTTCTATCCAAATATACTTGTTGGCATCTTCTGAGTCGACTAGTGATCACTGTGCACACCACTAGTACCTCGGTGACTTATGAGTCGCCGATGAGAGTAGAGCTATGATGGTCGGTGAGAGGTGGCGCGCGGCCACCATAGAGTTTCATGCAAAACATATATGTGAATAACTCAGGAATAAGTTATTGATGCTATTTTCCTTCTCCTGCGAAGAGTTTTTATAGGAGCATCGTGATTTTTTTCACATGTTATTGATGAGTGATGGTTCTATAAAGCTAGAGAAGGGATTTGTGATATGTACAGTGGAACCTCAGATTTTGAATGTATCGCTTATCGAACTCATCGAAAATTGACTGCTTTTTTTGAACCAACTTTGTCCCCATTATTGAACTTGCCCCTTTTTTCGAACCGCCGGGTACCGGACCTGTCCACCAGCCCACTCTGTCCACATCCCCGCAGAGGCACAGTGAGCCAGTCTGGCTTTGTTGATGCTTGAGTGAACACTAACCTGTGGTCTCATTCAAACATTTTATGATTAATTCATTGTGTTTAGTGCTTGTGGGACCGTGAAATAAGCTATCATGGGCCCAAAGAAACTTGCTAGTGGTACCCCTGTGGTAAAGAAAGTGAGAAACACCATAGATGTGAAGTGAGCAGTGAGGATTTGGAAGAGTTGGTAGAGGACCAAAGGGAAGAGCTGGAAGAGCTTCATCTGGAACAGTATCAAACCACAGCTCAGGAACTTGCTTCAGAGGAGGAAGAGGGAGTGGATGAGGTGCCTTCTTCAAAGATTAAGGAGCTTTGCACCAAGTGGAATGATGTCCAAATGTTTGTGGAGAAGTACCACCCTGAGGAAGCTGAAACAAGCCATTTTTGCAACAAGTTCAGTGACAGAACCATGTCCCATTTTAGGGAAATCTTAAATAGGTGCCAGAAACAGAGGACTGTGGACAATTATTTTGTGAGAGAGGGGTCCAGTGACTCTCAAGCTGGTCCTAGTGGCATTAAAAGACAGAGAAGGGAAGTAACCCTAGAGAGGGCTTTGATACCTAAAGTCCTTATGGAGGGGGATTCCCCTTCCAAAGACTAACCCTAACTCCCTCTCTCCTCCTATCTTCCAGATGCCATCACCAATCTTCAATAAAGGTAAGTAAAAATGTTATTTTATATGTTTATTTAAATTTATTAATAATGTACACTATATTTGTTGTGTGTATGTAAAACTATAATGTAATACTATCTATAAAATGTATTTTTTTGTGAATATTTTTGGGTTTCTTGAATGGATTAATTGTATTTCCATTATTTCTTATGGGAAATATTACTTCGCCTTTCAAACTTTTCTAATTTAAAACTAGCTTCTGGAACGGATTAAGTTCGAAATTTGAGGTTCCACTGTATTATCGTTTTTTTATGGATTTTTTCCAAAAAAAAAAAAAAAAAAAAAAAAAAAAAAAAAATCAACATTGTATAATGCAATCTATTGACATTTCGCTCATCCCCTTCTATTCAATGATTATCTAGCTCTTTATCTTTCGTCTGATGTCAACTAGAACATTGTACATCTTACCAAATTTGTAGAAAAAGGAATGTTTTAAGACCTATAGAATATAAAAAATTTTTTTTTAAAAAGGGCAAAACCATTCCTCCCCCCCCCCCTTAAGGCATTAGCTTAAGCCGGTGGAAGAATTGGACCTGCCTCACATGAGCCAGTAGGCCTGCTGCAGTGTTCCTTCTTTCTAATGTTCTTAATTATAGTATACTGAATATTATTGATAGTGGAATATGAGAATAATATCCACAAAAATACTGCCATAGCCAAAAATACAAAAGGGACAATCAACAACTGATTAAACATTCTCCTACAAATATTTGTGTTGTACATATGAAAGAAACCATGAAGCACAAGTGGCATACACTGCTAGAATTATTTTCTTTATATTTTCTTATTAATTATAGTAGCTTCTCGTCATTTCTCATGTAATAGAGACAAAACCCTCAGGTGTTGTAACTTTTTTTTTTTTTTTTGGCAAGTATCCTATAACCCCAACACTGCACATCTCTGCATCATAGTGATAAATTCTACCAATTATCCTGCATCTAAAATTATATGGCTACGTGTGTTTACACATTATGAATACCTAAAGACCAAAACCAGTTAATCAGAGAATCCCTGACTACAATTCAACAGTGACTGACACTCAGCAATAATCCCTTTTGTTAAAATTAAAAAAAAAAATATTTCTCACGAGTCATACAAAGACTGCAGTAGATATACATGATTTAATACAAAAGTAAGAACAAAATAAGGTCACTAATTATGCACTGCACTGCAGGCAAACTAATCATAAGGTTTACATACTGCTTAAATCTAAACCTAGAACAATATTTAAGACAACATCTGTAGTTCACTACAATCATAAGTACAATGAGACAGGTTGTGAATGACAAATGATAAATTACAAAAGAATTGCAAAGTATTTACACTGGTTCAATGATCTATACCTTTGATATACCTTTGAAGAGTTTTGAGAGCTTCTCTACTCTCTGAGCCCGGCCATGGGCCAGGCTCATCTACACTGTATGGAGTAACTGAAGAGAGGCCATGAGATCACAACATGACAATACAATAATGGATATTACATTATACATGATATTTAAAAGGTGGTTTTTAACAATATTAGCAAAGATGTTGGCAGATGGGAAACTTTTGGTATTTTCAGGCAGTGAGTTACAAATTTTTGGACCTTTTATTGAGATGAAGCTTTTGAACAAATGTCAAAAATAGAATTTAAGCTCTGGGTTAATGCTTGAGGTGAGAGACCTATAGACATAGCATGGCCAGTAGAAAATGTGAATATTCTGTATGTTAAGGAAATTTAAACTTTTAAATAAGGGAAGTGATTAGCTGCTGTTGATCTCCATGCACAGATAAAATAGGTGAGGTATGGGTAGGTTAGTGAGTAATACAAAGTGACCATGGATGTTTGGGGGACACAATCATGTATTTCTGAGAATGTACTTTCCTTAAAATAGGATAGAGAGAAAATAGTTTTTACTAAAATTTGTCACACCGTTTGTTATCCCACACTCGAAAATATATTGTTAAAAATTTCAACATACCTTTTGTAAAACTTAAAGGTAGCTTAAATAGGTTTGATAACAGATACAAATAATTCAGATAACAAAAAACTGAATTTTCAAAAAATAAGCATACTACACATGCACCAAACATACCTAATGAAAAATCTGTGTCTAGTACATCCCCTGAGAATATTTACAATAAGATTGTGTATCTGGTTTTAGTTTTAGTTTCTCAATAAGAAAACATTCAATGGAGTGGTAAGGTGTGTGTAGCATGCCTCGTTAAATGTGGCTCTAATAGCATTACTAGTACCATCTGACTTACAACCTGCTCGACATACGACCATTCATACTTACAACTGTGCGTCTGGCAGCAGGGCTGGGTGGGCCGATGCACACCACCATACGACAGTTGACCGCTACTCGCGGCAACGCGCTATCTTGGGAGAGCTCTCACATCACTCAAGCAGAATCACTCTGAGTTACCCTGCTCTATCAGCATCATCATACTGTATTAACTGTACTGTACTGTATATGTATATGTACCTGGACAGTAAATTTCACCATGGCCCCCAAGGGGAAGTCTGAATCTTGCACTGGAGCTTGTGGCAAGAAAGGCTCTTACTCTCGACCAGAAGATGAAATTAATTAACCCTTAAACTGCCCAAACGTAGATCTATGTTCACTTGCCTAGCGCTCTGAATATATATATATATATTTTTTTTAATGAAGAGTGCATTTTTCCCAGCGTCCTCGAATTTTGTCATACTGTGCACAGCATACTGCACAGACCCATTCTCTCATGTCTAGGCAACTCAGGCCTATCGTGCCAAGGTTGAAAGCGTGTAAAACAAAATGTAGATCTGCATTCGGAGGGCTATGCACATGAAAGAAGATCTACGTTTGGACAATTTAAGGGTTAAACAGTATGAGGATGGAAAAAACGTCAACAGCATTTCTTGCGATCTTCAGCTCTCCCATTCCACTGTGTCGATAATACTTAGACAAAGAGTGCATCAAAGAAGCAGTGAAATCTTCGGCCCCTATGAAGTTGACAATTATCACAAAGAAACAAAGGCCCAATTGCCAAGATGGAAAAAATGCTCAGTGTTTGGTTAGAAGATTATCAGCAAAAAAAAAAGTGAATGTGATGCTTTCTAAAGTGCAAAGAAGAGCAAAAAGTTTGTTTAACATGTTGAAACAGTACTAAAAGCATAAAGAGTAAAGAAAAAATGAAATACAAAAATAAAACAATAAAATAAAATCATTACAATAACTGTGATGTTGATATACAGTAGTAAAATATTTAGTAAAATGTAACATATGATACTATGTAGGTACTTTATATAGCAAAGGTTTGACATTATGCCCTACCCAGTATGTCAGCAATTTTCTAAGGTTTGACTTGCGTCCATTTTCACTTACGACCGGTTGGTTGGAATCAAGTTCAGTCATAAGTCAGATGGTACTAGTATAACTTGACTCAAGAAATCGTAATGACACGATTGCAAACAAACCATACCCCCGGCCGGGATTGAACCCGCGTTCGTAGTCTCAAAACTCCAGCCCGTCGCGTTAGCCACTAGACCAGCTAGCCACAATAAGATTCGTCCAACTAGGTGTATTTCTACACCATAGGAAGGTTAGCACAGGCACCTCTGTGACCACAAATGCAAGTTTTTACAGACGAATCTCCAGCTAGCGTGGCCGTGACGAACTCTAGCTCAAGTCCCTTCACTGCCGTCAACATGACTCAAGAAATCGTAATGACACACAATTGCAAACAAACCATACCCCCGGCCGGGATTGAACTCGCGGTCATAGTCTCAAAACTCCAGCCCGTCGCGTTAGCCACTAGACCAGCTAGCCACAATAAGATTCGTCCAACTAGGTGTACAGTGGACCCCCGCATAACGATGGCATCACATAGCGATTATTTCGCATACCGCTTACTTTAATTGCAAAAATTTTGCCTCACATACCGCTTAAAAACCCGCTTACCGATTTTCGTCCGAGACGCGTCCAATGTGCGGCCTGAGCCACGCTCACATGTTCCCCCAGTGGCATTGTTTACCAGCCAGCCTCCGCGGTAACATCCAAGCATACAATCGGAATATTTCGTATTATTACAGTGTTTTCGGTGCTTTTTCTGGAAAATAAGTGACCATGGGCCCCAAGAAAGCTTCTAGTGCCAACCCTACAGCAATAAGGGTGAGAATTACAATAGAGATGAAGAAAAAGATCATTGATAAGTATGAAAGTGGAGTGCATGTCTCCGAGCTTGCCAGGTTGTATAATAAACCCCAATCAACCATCGCTACTATTGGTGGTACAGCTGCTGCTGCTGCTGCACTGTCAGCTGCTGCTGCTGCTGTAGCACCGTTGTTGGTGTGGCTTATTGAGAATACCAAGAAACAATTAACCCCAGAGGATTTGCCACCCAGGATAACCCAAAAAAGTCAGTGTCATCGAAGACTGTCTAACTTATTTCCATTGGGGTCCTTAATCTTGTCTCCCAGGATGCAACCCACACAAGTCGACTAACACCCAGGTGAACAGGGAAAAATGCCTGGAACTAGTGCTCATATTGGTGAATTTAAAGCCAGCAAAGGTTGGTTTGAGAGATTTAAGAATCGTAGTGGCATACACAGTGTGATAAGGCCTGTTCTGGAAGAAAATGCCAAACAGGACCTACAGTACTCAGGAGGAAAAGGCACTCCCAGGACACAGTGTCTCATCAGTCATTGCTGCATCTTCAATAAAGGTAAGTGTCATTTATTCTTCATTTAGTAGACTAGTACATGCACAATATATACTGTGCATGTACTACTCTACTATTGTGCATGTATCCTTCTCTTTGTGTGTGGGAAAATGTATATTTCATGTGGTAAAATTTTTTTTTTCATACTTTTGGGTGTCTTGCACGGATTAATTTGATTTCCATTATTTCTTATGGGGAAAATTCATTCACATAGCGATTATTTCGCATAACAATTACCCCTCTTGCATGGATTAAAATCGTTAACCGGGGGTCCACTGTATTTCTACACCATAGGAAGGTTAGCACAGGCACCTCTGTGACCACAAATGCAAGTTTTTACAGACGAATCTCCAGCTAGCGTGGCCGTGACGAACTCTAGCTCAAGTCCCTTCACTGCCGTCAACATGACTTAAGAAATCGTAATGACACGATTGAAAACAAACCATACCCCGGGCCGGGATTGAACCCACGGTCATAGAGTCTCAAAACTCCAGCCCGTCGCGTTAGCCACTAGACCAGCTAGCCACACCTACACCTTCCTATGGTGTAGAAATACACCTAGTTGGACGAATCTTATTGTGGCTAGTGGGTCTAGTGGCTAACGCGACGGGCTGGAGTTTTGAGACTCTATGACCGCGGGTTCAATCCCGGCTGGGGGTATGGTTTGTTTGCAATCGTGTCATTACGATTTCTTGAGTCATGTTGACGGCAGTGAAGAGACTTGAGATAGAGTTCGTCACGGCCACGCTAGCTGGAGATTCGTCTGTAAAAACTTGCATTTGTGGTCACAGAGGTGCCTGTGCTAACCTTCCTATGGTGTAGAAATACACCTAGTTGGATGAATCTTATTGTGGCTAGCTGGTCTAGTGGCTAACGCGACGGGCTGGAGTTTTGAGACTCTATGACCGCGGGTATGGTTTGGTACTAGTATAATACTGAAATCTATATACAAAAAGTATAATAAAGAAAAGATTATTGGGTCAGCTAAATCCAATAAGCATACTGGGTAAACTGTAGTTAATGAAGCTCTACTTCATGGTCATTATGCAAAAGGAGTGGTGGGGGCTCGATTGTGTGTGTGCTAATTTCTGTCTGATTTCTGTTTGATAAAAAGACACATATGCAACTAAGGCATGGCACTCCCCACTCGCCAACAATAATGAGCAGCACTCTCAAGCAATAATAGAGTTGCCAGTCTCCACTCTTCAACAATAATAGAGTAAGTGCACTCCTCACTCCAGCAACAATAAGTGGCACTTCTTACTCTCATGGGCTGCCGTATTTTGCACTCTAGCATTCAGACAGCTTGGTGACCTTGCTGTTACCATAATAACCTATTTTCTTCTACTGTACATGCTGGAACGTTCACATCTGTTGACCATGCGTATTGTCCTTAGTACAGTAACACAACTGCAAGTGCACTAATGTTACTAACTAACCTATTGAATTTTAATCACGAGTAAGTGCTAAACCCGTAGGGGCCGTCCAGCGCCTGGAAGATATTCAGGTTTGTTCCAAGGAAAGGCTGGCTAAGCTCAGTTCCTTGGATACTAAGGTACTGAATTTGTCTACTCATAAGCCAACCTATCTTCACTTTACTACATCATATTAATTTTCTTATGAGATTGCCAGTGACAATTTCTTAATGCTCTGTATAAATTTACACATTCTATTCTCATCATTTAAAATTAGGTAAATTGGGTTTGTATTAAGTTAGGTGACATAAACCTATTTTTTTTTTTTTCAACAAACCGGCCGTATCCCACCAAGGCAGAGTGGCCCAAAAAGAAAAACGAAAGTTTTTCTTTTTAAATTTAGTAATTTATACGGGAGAAGGGGTTACTAGCCCCTTGCTCCTGGCATTTTAGTCGCCTCTTACAACACGCATGGCTTACGGAGGAAGAATTCTGTTCCACTTCCCCATGGAGATAAGAGGAAATAAACAACAACAAAAACTAGAAAGAAAATAGAAGAAAACCCAGAGGGATGTGTATATATACATATATATGCTTGTACATGCATGTGTAGTGTGACCTAAGTGTAAGTAGAAGTAGCAAGACGTACCTGAAATCTTGCATGTTTATAAGACAGAAAAAAAGGACACCAGCAATCCTACCATCATGTAAAACAATTGCAGGCTTTCGTTTTACACTCACTTGGCAGGACGGTAGTACCTCCCTGGGTGGTTGCTGTCTACCAACCTACTACCTCGACATAAACATAAACCTATGTAAATGTATATTTAACCACAAATAAACATTAAAAAAAAGCCATGAAACACCTAGCAATGATGTAGCACAGTAGCAGCAGAGGACACCCTGCACAAGTATCACACGTCAAATACCTGGCCCGATTGTACTACACTCCATCCCAAGCTTTTTGACACACATTGTCAGAATCTAACTCCTTTCTTGCCAATATACTGATACGGATACAGAACGGTATAATAGTTGATATATCCAGGTAGCTGAGGTTCTCTGCCCGAAACCTATGTAGCATAGAACTCTCAGTAATAATTTTAAATGAAAATTTTTTTTTTAAGAAATTATTACTGAATATTAAAACAATAAGAAGTAAAGTAACATGTTACCTTGTGTGTTGGTAGTGATAAGAATATCCAACCTGTAGAGGAAGGGTTGGTGATATGTAGGGAGGAGACAATATGTCAATGATGCAATACACTCCATCACCATACTGGAAATCAAGTGTATGCTCCAGTAACACTTTTTGCATAATACTTAGCACTTGTTTCCTTGAAAATATTTTGCTGTCTTCAACTGCATTCAATCTTTCCACTGTATGTCTATCGCCTAGGACAATGCCAAGTGCACATTCATGAACTGCTCATGGCTTTAATCAGCCCTCATTTCCATAAAGAACTTTATCATTATCTATAAGTCAACTATGTCAGCGAAGGAAAACTTTGGAGTTGGTAGATCTTCATTATGATGATTATTACCACTGTGATGCAGTTACTTGAGTGACAGCAGCTAAAGACACACAAGCTATATGCATCCTGTACCTCTGATGGATATACAGTATGTAATCTCAAACTCATTCACCCTTCACTGCCAGAGATGCAATGATTTCCCACAACAAATACATGCCAATACTTGGGAGATTCAGCTATTTGAATGGCAAATAGAGGTTCTACAGTATACAAGTATATTAGAGAAACTCTGGGTTGATGAAAAGTCTACAGTACACTATATAGAAAACCCTGGCTAAATGATACACCTGTGTACCTGAAAAGCCCAACTGAATGTGAAGCACAGTTAAGCAAAAGCCATTATCCCATTAAATAGCACAGGTCCACATTCGAAACCCTTGGGGCCAGTAGTTTCGAATTTCAGAATTTTTCTGATTTTAGAATGAAAGTGGGGTCTAGGGCAGCACCCCATAATCAAACATTAACACTGCAGCCAAAACGTATGAATACTCACACTAAGTGGGTTAAATAAAGACTACAAATACTATTACGGTTTATTTATAGAGTAATACGTATATTGATAAATGAAATAATGGGATAATTATAGACCAGGAACACTATTCTCAAGACAACTGACGATGTCAGCTTCCTGTAACTTATTTACACTTTCGTCCAATAGACTTTAAGCGTAAGTTATGAGGCTTGATATCACCTTCTCATCAGTGACACCAAATCCTTCGAAGTCTTCATCTGTAGGTTCATTTACATCAAACATTGTTTTAGGCCAAAGTCTGTGCCAAGCATATGTTAATGTTGATTCATCAACATCCTTCCAAGCATTAACAACTGCATATATGGCAACCTTAACACTGAACTCCTTCAGTAAGTCTTGGATTCCTACTCCTCTGTTGACTACAGCATGCATACTGTTAAAAAAATAGTCTTTATACAGCAGACGTTTGTGTGAACATTACAAGCGCTGAGACACAACTGATGCCTGCCACTCTGTCAGTGCTGGGTCATGCCGCCACATGGCAGCATTGGAGTTATGTAGAGATGACTGGCACTCCACACTCCATGAAAAAAAAACTTCGGTTTTCAGAACTTTTCGAATTTCAGATAAAGGGATGTGGACCTGCATTATAATTTGAGACAAATTCCAGATGAAAAATATTTGGATCCTGTTTAAATTTCTACCTTATCCAAGATACTATTAATAGCACATTTAATTAACAACATACAGACCCATAATACTGTAATATTAAATGTCAGCATGCTCTATGTCGTGGCCTAATGAGAAAAATGGAATGGGATTTTGGCAAGTGGCATACAGTGAGTGGTGACACACAACAGGTAGTGGCACACTCCAGCCTAGCCTTAGAATATGAATGCATACCACTCAGTTCCATTTACATTACAAACCTGCAGTGTGCAACTTCCTTCTCCTCTTATTTCCTTCAAAATAGAGGGTTGCTCGTCTTAGCTTGGTGGAGAACTGTTACACACAAGTGGAAGCAAGTGACATTTGCAATGGCTCCCCCTTTCCTCACTCCATCATATATTGCATTTTTCTCTTACAACATGAAAGATGTTGCTTGTCGCCAATTTGGTCTAAATATGTCAGTTTCTGTACACGGAAAATGCATGCTATCACTCAGTGCAGCTCTTATTTTCTTATTCTAAATTCCTCAAATAACTACTTTCATTTATTATTCTCCTGAAGGTTTCTTTTTCCATTGTACAGCTTGCAATTTCCACTGCTATATGAATAATGTACCATAGTGTTGCTCAGGGTACACCATGGTTATCTTCACTAGCTGACATGTTAAGTACAAGCCAATTTACTTTACCTCTATTAAGTGAACATAATTTTCCCTTAAACACTCATTATAATCCAAGATGTTTCCTGGGACAATAATGGGCCCAAATCTCATTCCTTCCCTTTGCTTTCCCTATTACATCCAAAACAGAAGTGCTGTATTTATATACAATTCTCTCTCACTACCTGTTCATCTCATTTTTGCAGATGGAGTCCTTTATAATAAACAGGTACCAGGTATTACTCTATCACATTTTGAATCTTGTATACAACTTTCTTTAGTGATAAATCCATGGTGTGGGAGAAATTTAAAGCATTTTTTTTTCTTGTGGAAAGGAGGCAATCAGCAGGTAGTGTTACTAGTAGGGATAAAAATTCAACATATGCACTAGAAAACACACACTTTCCATCACTCACTATCACCCTCCAGTACTTACCACAACAGGCCACCAAACTTAACCATCCCCTACTAACACACTCCATCAAGCTTCACCCAGATATACAGGTGCAGGGTTGATGACTGAAGTTATGGTGGCAGATGTAGCAGTGATTACGAGGGAGGTTCTGTTGAGGTTTAGAGGGAGGGGAGTAGTTGAGGGGAGAGGATGGATGAGAGTACAGTCCCTCCTCACTTAATGATATACTCATTTAACGGCAGCTCGGACTTACAACCAGCTCTCTGACCAGTACGCATACATAAGTAATGTATATTAGAGCTGATTTCCTCTATTCTGTTTATTACAATATACAGGACACTACTGTATAAACATTTAAAAATATACTAAAAATGTTATAAATGGTGCAAAGGTGACATTAAAACAATATCTAAAGATGGTTAACACAAACCCACTACCAATATAGTACGCTTCTCACTTAATGACCAATTCATTTACCAACCTACTCTTAGGAACGGAACTTTGTCGTTAAGTGAGGAGAGATTGTACTTGAAACAGTTGCCAAGAAAGGATATACAAAACATCAATAGGTGTTTAACTCAATGTATAACAGTACACTTCATAGACTGTATCCTTTAAGTTTATGTCTAGGTTAACTGTGGCCTTATTGATTGCCATGCAGTTGATAGGGCTTAAACATAGTAAACTATGGTGCCAACTCACCACTTATGACACTACAGTAGGTTGCCACATATCACTGGAAACAGACCCTCATTTACACCACTTTTATTTTAGTAAGCAATTTAATAAGATAATAGCAGCAAGCCCATAATTTAAAGGATTACTGGTGGAGGGGAGAGGGTGGCCAATAATGGCAAATATGATGGATAATGACTGCTTTGCTTTGATCGTCACAATAACGGACAATTCTGTAAAAACAAAGTTTGTCCGTTGTCTCCAAAACAATCGGCCCAGTTGATTTTGTCCCATATTTCCAAAGTCTGTTGAATTGAGTTTTGTCAAATAGAGGGTTTACTGATATTTGTTATCTAAGTTACCAGGAATAATTTAAGAACAGTACTGCACTGTACTATACACAGAAGAGCTTTATACTCACTCCATAGTGACACTGTTATTCCTCTTCACACACACATGACAAGAGCATCTTACATGTAAATACAAGAGCAAAGTGGTACAGTGTACATTCATATAGAGCTGTTTCTCTCAGTGTATGTATATAAACAGCTGATCCTTGGTATATTTTCAAACATTATTTGAAATTATGCTCTACAAGAACTACGAAACACAGAAGGAAAATGTCACATATATGACCCTTTCCCTCTACACACTCACATTTCAGTATACACCTACCATCCGACTTACGACCGAGTTTGGTTCTGAGAAACCGGTCGTAAGTCGAAATGGTCGTAAGTCGAACTTTACTACTGAATATCAACAAAACATTTTTGTAATGACTTTATTTTATTGTTTTATTTTGGTATTTCATGTTTTACTTTACTTTTTATGTTGTTAGTACTGTATTTTATACTGTAAGGTTTAGGATAAACACTGTGTACAGCACTAATAGTTGTTTATTTCCCAGAAATTTGGCATAAAAATCACGGTCGTAAGTCGAGTGGTTGTAAGTCGAGTGGTCGTAAGTCGAGCAGGTCGTAAGTCGGATGGTAGGTGTACTAGTATGCACCACTATTAACCCTTTCAGGCTCCAGAGGCCAAATTTCAAAGGGTGCACAAGTGTCCAAGAATTTTCAAAAAATAATTTTGTTATTTTTTCTTATGAAATGGTAGAGAATCTTTTTTTGAAGGTAATAAAACGAAAAGTACAAAATTTTATGGAAAATTGATGAAATTATGCTCTTACGAATTTTGATGCGTCAGCGATATTTACGCATCGGCGATTTTGCGGACTTTGACTTCCATTTTAGGCCAATTACATTATTCCAGTCGACCAAATTCTTAGCTATTTCACTAGTATTACTTCTATTCTATCGATTGAGCACAAGAATTCGCCAAGTCAACTGTTTCAACTACAAAATAAAGTGATCGGAAATTGGTAATTTGGCCAATTTAATGCAGAGTTCAAAATAGGGTTCAGAATAAACAATGCAGGCATTCCTGGCATTAAACTAACATTTCCTCTGTTCATTAGTTACGTTTTGAGGCTTTACAAATAAATTCCATTTTGATTTTTTATTCACATAATGAATTTTTATTCAAACCAAAAAATAGAAGATTTACTGTTATGCAATATTGTAATAATTGTATAAATAATATCAGCACATTTGTAAACGTATATTAGACCCACCAGGTGGCGTGTATTAGATGTGAGAGGTCATTTGTTTACTCCTGAACATCAGCAAAAATTTAACATTTCCGCTAATTTGAGCTCAGTTTCAAGCCATTTCCAGTAATAAAACCAATCAAAATCATCTCTATTTCTGTAATATGTCTTCCATTCTATCAAATGAGACCAAGAAATCGCAAATACAACTATAAAAAACATACGAAAAAACAATGCAAAATCACTGTTTTAATAAAAAATTACGGTCTCAGTTTTTTCTCTCATTATGCACTATGTGCTGCAGGATTTGTTTTATGTGGTGCACATACCACATAGATGCATTCTCTCATATCAAGGCCAAAATTTACCGCTCACAGCTTATCAGAGTGAGCTGAGCTCATGACGTAGATCTACGGCATTGACCCTCAAGGGGTTAAAATATCAACATTATAAATTTCTTTTATGGCTAGAGACTATTTTATGCAAGATTTCTGTAGTATCATATATGACAAAGGCTCTAGAATGGATGATCGCTACCGAGTGTTTTCCACTCCCAGCAAACAAATATTACTATTGGCCTCCTCATACATTTCCTTCAATGGGGAACCTTGATGTGATAAAGGACTGTATCCCAGAAAGTGTGGCTACCCTCCCTCCCCTCCCTGTCATCAAACCTGCCATAATTACTACCCATTCCCTGGGAGCTCTATGACCCTTGTGGGTTTACTGCTTTCCTAATAATATACTGTAGTAATAATAATAATCTAACACTAGTAATAATTGTAATAATAATAATCCAACACTTTCAAACCAGGTTCACTTTTAGTTTTCTCTCTTTTTCTCTTACTACTTGAAAGGTATTTTTAAGTCCATAAGTATCTAAGTCTTTACATACAGTACAAGATAACTTAATCAAGATACAAAACTTCACTATATTTTATTTTCTTAACTCAACATCTGTGGGTGACCCTGCCTAGCAAGGCAGGGTCACCCACAGAACACACACTCACAGTCATTCATTCAATCACTATATTATCACTACAGAAACAAGCTATTATGTATTAATTATAAATATGACACTATATTTTATTAACATTTTTATTATAATTTGGAAAGTAAAGGTTAACAAGCAGTTTATAGAATTGGTGTAAATATTAGTAAAGAATAATTTTTTGAAAATATTACCAAATATGAAATTATAATACACTCTACAAACCTAATAGTTGATCAGTTTTTTATAATTATATTATCAAAATGAATTATAATACAGGCATTATATTGCATTTTAATATGTTTATATGGTATGTCAGAAGCATTTACAGCAATCTTATGCAAAAATATTAAAACTTGTTCACTCTCAAGTGCAGTACAGTATTGTCTTAAATAAGTTTTCAGTTCATTAATTTTACCCAATATTAACTTGTTAAAATGTACATTTTTTGTGGGCACTGTGCTCAAAAAATATATTAAAATATGTACACTATGCAGAAGGTTACCCAATTACAAATGCCCAAAATTTCAAACATTTGGTTTTACTTGGGAACCAGTTTTTCGAACAGCTAATCTTTATTAAGAACATGTGAAATACGTATAACCATCTTTTGTAATAAAACAGGCAAATCATTTGTATGACTAGTGAAATAGTAATAACACGATTGTTAACAGCTCACAGAACAAATGAGATTTAAACCCATGGCAAGCCCATCCTAAAATTTGGAGACCAATGTGTTAACTACTGTGCCATGCACAGTGTCACAGTGGGTCCCATGCTAATCCTCCTAGGGTATAGAAATATACTTAACTGACTGAACCTTAATAAGCTGGCACAGCACAGAAGTTAGTGTACTGGCCTGCCAGGTATAGGACCAACTTGCCATGAGTTTGAACCCCACTTGTTTGGATGTTGAAACACCAGGAACACAACACATTTGTAAGTTGGGGTCCTCCTGCATAGAAATAAGGGATATGTTCAGTAAAGCTTACTTACATATGACAAGTACTGTACATTCAAAGTTATCAAATTAGGGTTTTTTAACCCAGAAATAATTTGTCATTAATGATGAAATATATTAGCATACATTTTAATGAAACATCAACACAGCTACAGTATTTGTAAAGCTGTAAAAAAAAAATTGCCCCAAGAATTTCAAATATGCAGAACATTAACATCAAATACCAATTATGATAACAGCAGAAAGATTAAACACAATAACAGAGACGAATAATTTTTATTTACTACAGTATTTCATTATAATATTAATGCTTCCTCTGCTCAGGATAAAGAATGATAACATTTACAATTTTCAGTATAACATTAGTGAAGAGTTCCAGCAAAAATTTGCTTAAATTCATGTATACCAGTATAGCACTGTATCTGTCTTTTAAATGCAATTATGGATATAAATAATCTAAGTGATATTGTATACTACTACAGCATTTGACCATAATAAAACAAGAGTATTTATAACTATGACAGAATATTTTATAAAGATTGTCACATAACAAAGAAAACATTTTAACAAATATTTCAATAAATCATAAGACAACAACACCCCGCAATATCTGACTAATTCTTAAATAATTGGTTGACTAATCTTTAACTTCAAGTGGATGTTAAAATCTAATTTAGGGAATTATTTTACACATAAAAGGCTGTTTGTCCCCCCTTTTTTTTTATTTAATGTGAGTTTGCAAATGTCTAACAAGGTTGACTTTTTGAGCTGAGCGAAATGAACAGTGAGGGCACACAAAAGGTTTCTCGCCTGTATGGGTTCTTATGTGAATTTTTAAATTTATTTTCTTAGCACATCGATAAGTGCAATGTGGGCACAAGAATGGTTTCTCTCCAGTATGAGTTCGTACATGAACAATCAAACTGTGCTTTCGTGAAGTAGAATAGGTACAGTAGAGGCACTTGTGTTTCTTGCTGGTCGTTGAGAGGCTCCTGCTGGGTCGCAACACTTCTCCCGTGCCAATCCTCAGATCATCAAGGCCCAGCCCACCCTGTAGGGTACAAGTGTCTGTCTCATTTATAACCAGGAGATAGTCACAAACACTGATATTTAGAGACAATTTACATGCAAGACACAAAAAGCTATGCTATTGCTAACAACAGCCATCTTTAATTAGATCCCTGAATGATACTATTGTAGTATTTATATGATGCTTCAAAAGCCACAGGTCCCAAATGTGTGAGATCATTTAATCAAATAATGCTATTTCTATTGAAGTTTTAGGTAATAACAGATTTACTATCATCAACATAATTGAATATTCATATAATACATGTACCAACGTGCATAAAATGCATGCTAAAGCACACATACACATAGCTTATATTTTATATAAAAGTATTATCTTTTGGTTTTATTACATTTGATAGATTAATGGATACTGCATAATCACAACACTTTATTCAATTAAAATTATAAAACCCTGGAAGAGCACACTGTACATATTTACAAACTGAGATAGGAAAATAAAGGATACTGTACATTTTCTAAAATACAGTATCATAACCTTTGTGTAGCCTGGAACAAGAATAATCCTTGGTCATATTTTTTCTATGGCAGTATATAACTGCAGCAGCAGTAAGAGAATTGGACATCAGGGATGATATTTGTAATATGAAAAACAAAAACTGTATGATGAGGAAGAGGAAAAGAAAATAGTGTGAGGAGCAGTTGGAAGAAGGGAAAGAGTGCAGGCTAAGGAAGAGGAAGACAGGGAGGGACAACAATGATTTGCCAGCAGCAATTACAGTACTAGTAGTGGAAGGGGGAAAATAATAAGCTGTCCTAGGACTAGTGATTGTCAGAAACTGCCAGAAATCATTGGATTTGTGACAGTGGACTCATTATTGTGTGTTATGTATTTACAAATTAAACTGTGGTCTACGGTAATCCCTGTTTAATGTACAGTAATACATGTACATGTAAATTCCAGACATATAGCTTCGTGAATTTCAGTAATTTAGTGTTTCTCATGCGTGGCCCAAGAAAAATAATGAAAATTCACAGATGTCTGTAAGTAATTCTCATATCTTATTTAAAACTTTAACAGTATCAATAATAAATTTACATTTCTTGACTCCCCCCCCCCCCAAAAAAAAATTAACATATGTATATGAACATAACATACATGCTCCACAAAAAGAAAAAAAACCCACTGTATTTTGTTAAAAAATATTCGATTGGGACTTTTTTTTGGCCCTCCTATAAATAACAGCTTGGCAGAATTTAGAAGAGGAAAATGCACATTACTTAACCACACACATACCAGTCATATACAAAAACTATTATATGGTAAACCTAAATCAGAATATTATTATATATGGACTTTTAGTGTTCGAATATTAGCAATTTTTTGCTCGCTGGGCTTGTAGGATGTATGAACCCCTGAATCTAAAGAATTTCTATACAGTATATGGAATTTGAAAGCTACATTAACCCTTTGACTGTCGCGGCCATATACATGTATATACGTCTTACGAGGTACTGTGTTTGACGTATATATACATGTACTCATAAATTCTAGCGGCTTCAAATCAAGGAGGAGAAAGATGGTAGGCCCACATGTGAGAGAATGGGTCTGTGTGGTCAGTGTGCACCATATAAAAAAAAATCCTGGAGCACGCAGTGCATAATGAGAGAAAAAAAACTCCGACCGTTTTTTTAATTAAAATGCCAACTTCGTGGTCTATTTTCGTATAGTATTTATGGTTGTATTCTCATTTTCTTGGTCTCATTTGATAGAATGGAAAACATATTATAGAAATAGAGGTAATTTTGATTGATTTTACTATAAAAAGAACCTGGAAATGGAGCTCAAAGTAAGGGAAATGTTTGATTTTTGCCGATGTTCAAAAGTAAACAAATGTTGTCATTGTCCAATAAATGTCCAACTAGCCATTCTAATATGCAGTCATGAATGGGTTAATGTTATTTATACAATTATTACAGTATTGCAGTAAACTGCATAATAGTAAATCTTCTATTTTTTGTTTGAATAAAAATTTAAAATAGAAAGCAAGAGTAATATCAGAGGGGCCTGGAGACATGACTGATGAACAAAGAAAATGTTATTTTAGAGCCAGGAATGTCTGCATTGTTCATTCTGGACTTTATTTTGAAATTGTCATATTTTTTAATTTTCGTGAAATTGGCCAAATTGCAAATTTCTGACCACGTTATTGGGTAGTTGAAATTGGTAAATGGGCAGTTTCTTGTACTCAGTCGATAGAAAAAACGGAGTTCTAAAGATATAGCTATGAATTTGGTTGACTGAAACAATGGAATTAGCCGAAAATAGGGCTCAAAGTGGGTGAAATTGCCGATTTGTAAATATAGCCGAGGTCGCTAACTTCGCGAGAGTGTAATTCCATCAGTTTTCCATCAAATTTCATTTTTTTTTTTTGGTATCATTACAATCGGGAAAAGATTCTCTATCATTTCTTAAGAATTTTTTTTTTTTTTAAATTTTGCGACACCAGGAGACACCTCAGGATTGGGGGTTGCGACAGTCAAGGGGTTAATGACTGTATGCTAGTGGTAAGCCAATCATAAATGTATGGTTATTTATGAGGCAAGGTTGAATGGTGAATATAACTGAAAATTAATCAGATAGGGGTAAGAGATTTCATTTATCTCCAATGGAACTCGACCAGGAACAACAGATTTCCAGCCATAATCCCAAAAAATGAGTATCTATGTTTGAAGTCACTAGTTTGCAATGTTCACTTAGAGGAGGGAAAACTAGCAGGCAATGTATCAACTTGTTTGGTGAACTTTTACAATAAATTTACATAACAGTGAACACCTAAAATTAAAACACTCCATTTTTTAAAATGTTTAAAGGCTCTATTTTTATCTTATTTACATTATTGGTTTATGGCAGTAACTCCAGAATTTCTATGGAGTTTCAGTAGATTGCAAATAATCATGAATAAAGTTATTTGGTAATATATTACAACAAAACCATGCTTACTGGTAACTTTTTATCTCCAACAAAAATTTTAATAACTATACAGTAGGCATCATAAATATGCGCACACACACACAAATACACCTTTAGAAGATTATTTGGTGACCATTTTGAGAAGTGGAAAGGCAACTTGTATATACAAGACAGTACTCCTTGTCATACTGAGACATAAAAGACTGGCTATATGAATGTGATATAGTATCACTATAATGACTGGCCTGGTAACTCACCAAGACTTAAAAAAAATATGTGGAACCTTATTAAGTACAGGCTTTGTGGCATGGACATGTCCACTTTCCACAAATTCTTCAATGCCATTAAGCAGGTGAGGGAGGGTACTGAGGCTTCTATCCTCCATAACGTAGCCTTATCAGTGCCTATGAGACATAAGGAGTGCATCAAGAGGAAAGGTAATTCTATGAAATACTTGGAAAAGTGAGTATTCCATACATATTTCAGTACTTTATGTTTAAAATAATAATTTATGGCGAGAGTTCTCAATAACTATGTGATGAGTTTATGCTTGTGCATTTATATGATGCCTACTGCATAATGGTTAAAAGGTGCTTTTTGTTTTTTCTTGTAATAAATATATAAATTACATTTATATAATCACAAATATCTACACATTACTTCAAACACTTTTACCTGGATATATTGCAATACAAATAGCAAACCAATATTTTTTTATAATATAACAATAATATTTATAATAATGATTATCTGTCAATAAAGTTAATTTAAGTCTAAGACCATAAATGCTCTGTGCAATTTCAGGTATCAGAAAGTATTAATACATATTTGTTACTGAACAATTAAAATCCACTGATTCTAAATACTGAGGGATTCAAATATGATAAGGATGCAAATACAGTATCTAAATGAACCTACTTCATGACATTAGCTTAGGTATGTTGTGAGCATGCCATAAAATTAAATGTTTTACCTGGTGTGTATATAAGAATGTCTGATAAGGTTGACTTTTTGAGCAGTACGGAAAGGGCATAGAGAGCATACATAAGGTTTCTCGCCTGTATGAATACGGATATGAATTTTAAGATTTATACTTTTTGAACACCGATAAGGACAATGTGGGCATTGAAAAGGTTTCTCCCCGGTATGTGTACGTATATGATCATCCAGATGGTGCTTTCTGGCAGTTGAGTAGGAACAGTACGGGCACAGATGTACTTTTCCGCTGACTGGGGTGAAGGTCGCTGTAGGTCCTGAAGATCCTCCCTTGTTAGCCATCAGGTTTCCACTATCCATCGCTACCTGTCGCAAAACATGCGACTTTTAAGTAGAAAAAGTAATACTGTACATAATGTTCTACTCTATACTAATCAAACTTTAATCATAATATTTTACACATCACCTAAAATCTTTAGAATTTGACATGTTACAAGTGATGAGTATGCCTGAAACCATGAAATTTACTAGTTTTAAAATATAAGCAACGTATACAGTAAAAAACTGACATACATGAAATTTCCCACACAAATAAGAGCTGTATTTCGCAATATTTAAGTTCAATAAATGCTATTATGCTTTGCATACAGCATTTAAAATACTATTTTTAATTACTGCGTAATTTTAGGGCTGGTTAATTTTTTAAAACAAACAAGCTCACAATTATTAGTGCTAATTTGTTGTCACAGGGAAGCACTATAAAAGAATAGCATTGGAAACAAGTTTGTTTTGAATGTAGGAAATAGGATTTCTTATTCATACTTGGAGAGAATAGTAAAACAAGCACTTTACATTACTGACTGACTGAGCTACAGGGGGCAGAGCCTCTGCCAAATACAGGACCATCTAGTGCTACAACTAATGGGGAAAGGGGAGCTAAATTTTGAAAGCTAATTCGATAGAGCACATCACACAATAGTGTATTTTCATACCACAGACGAGTATATTTTACAAAAAAATCTGAACAGTTTTAGAAAATGCAACATACAATTCCAAACAGAAAGCCAATACATCAAATTTCAATGAATTTAGTTAGGCATAGTTAGTAAATAACTTCTTATATAGGTGTGAGGCATGACCTTGAAACAATGCAGGAAGGAGGATGGAGGCAGTGGAGATGTCATGTATGATAACATCATGTGGTATGAACATTATGAAAAGAATTTGGAGCACAGAAATTAGAAGTGTGTGGGTTATGAAAGACATTATTCTGAGGGCAAAGGGTAAGGGGTTGTTACAGTGGTTTGGAAATTTACAGAGGATGGAGTTGAACAGGATGGCCATGAGTGTGTAGAAATCCCAAGGAGGAGGGAAGGGTAAATATCATTCAAGTAAAAGCTGGAGGAAGGGTGTGAAGAAAGTTAAATGGTCTGGACTTCATCACCCATCAAGTATGTGTGAACATATTAGATCTGGATGAGTGGAGACAAGTGGTTTTATGGACTTAATGCATTATTTATTAGTGGTTCCAGGGATTATCTTTTCCCTAGCCAGGTCTCAGACCAGGCCCCTAGGTTTGAAATGAATTACAGTATTACAAGATTAAAAACTATCAAGAGGCACA
The DNA here is from genome assembly GCF_038502225.1 of Cherax quadricarinatus. Taxonomy (NCBI): domain Eukaryota; kingdom Metazoa; phylum Arthropoda; class Malacostraca; order Decapoda; family Parastacidae; genus Cherax; species Cherax quadricarinatus. The sequence continues at coordinate 6,493,959 of NC_091314.1, read as the reverse complement.
TGAAAAAGTAAATATATTTGTATGCTGAATGTATGCAGAAGTCTGTAAGATTTATATATCGTCTTCTGTGTTCATGCAATGAAGAAAAGATTAGCAAACCCTCAAGAGTACAAAAAATTAACTGATTTTCATTTTGCGCTCATCTGACAGAATGGCAGTACCTCCTTGGATGATTGCTGTTCATCAACCTATGTGCTACTGGGGTGTGAGCAAGGTAACATTTATGAAGGGATTCAGGGAAAATGGTTACTTGGACGCGAGTCCTGAAGATGGAAAGTGCATTGCCTGCACTCTGATGCAGAGGCAGGGATACTACAGCTTAGAGTCATTTGAACTGTAATGTCTGCATACTGTTGAATGAATGTTAGTGAATACAGTAATTTTTTTTGAGTCACCCTGCCTTGGTGGGAGATGGCCAATGCGGTTAAAATTAAATATACAGTATACGTAATTATATAGATAAATATCTCGCTAATTTAGAAAGCCCTTCACTTACCTTGCCCAGTCAGTGTCAGTGCTGGCTGGTGTCAATATAGTTTTGAGTGGCTCGTCTGAGCTTCCTTTCTCTTATAGCATAATGCCGACATTATTATTATTATTATATTCATGGAAGCAAGAGCTAAATCGGTGGGGTCATACAGCACCTGGGGGAATGGGAGACAATCATGTTCGATCCAAGGAAAGGGAGAACAGGTCCAACTCCTTTGATCAAGAGCTCCTAAAGATGATTTTTAACAAATTCAAGAAATTGACCAACAAACCATGAAATGCTAACTTCAAAACATTAATGTACTGTAATGTAATACAGTAATGTAATGTACCACACTCAAACACACAGCATAAATAAATAGGTCTTTGTAAAAATATTGATAATTATGGTGAATAATTAATCAATGATAATGATTAGTAAATATGTTTAGAAATTTAGACAAACCCAAACATCAACAAGCTTCATAATTCATGTCCTTAGATCTTATATAGTCTTTACTGAAGAGCATTGAGCAAATATCTAACTATTAGTGAGTTTTTCATTTTTTTAAGCTCCACACACGACCCCTATAGGATTTCATTCAGTGTGGGCTCAACTGACTGCCAATGCTCAAATCTATTTTTTCTTTACATTTTCCTTAAAAATTTTAAACATATTAGAGCAATATATGATGTAGACATAGAAACTCAAACTGATCCCAATTCTAAATCAAAATTAATTATATGACTAAATTTAGTGCTAGAGTATTTGTGAATTCTAGCCAGTAATGATAATGAATACGTCTTGTACCATCATTTCTCCTCCCTCTTTAGTTCAATGTTCAGAGATAAGCATAACTAGCAGCTAGGTCTCTCATTCCCTGTAAATGAAACACTGTATACTACTTGAAATGCTGGCCACAAACATCAGAAAATGTTCAATGTGCCTGAGTTTTTTTTATCATACTGATGGTAAATAAGGGAGGTGAGGTAGATTAGCAATTTATGCTACTGTACCTAACAGAGTTAGAATATTTGGTAACAATACAGAGTTCTCCTCTCATGGCAACACATACAGCATTTTATTTACTGGAGAAGATAGCTACACCACAAGTGTAATATGTAGATGAAACCAAGTTACCATGGCCATCACCACCACTGTCACTAACCACAAGCTGTCTTATGAGACAATGCAACTAAAACCTTTGTTTAGAGGTTTCTTATTGTATTTTCTTCTTTTGAGGTGTTGTAGTGCAGAAAACAAGAAGCATTATCATGAAACTTTGCCACAATAAAATGTTGCATCAGTTGCATGTGTCCTTTCACCTAACATATTGTCGGTAATTCTACCAACATTATTATGGAGCTTCACTGTAACTACTGGTAGATGAATGCTAAAAGTTTAGTATGGTTATGTTAAAACAGCATAACAGGCTTCCACTGAAGTACACAGTACTTAGCAGGATTACCATTTAAAATTTCTTATTTATGCTGAAAGGAGTATTTTATGCAGTTCACTGACCTGTTTCTTATATGTTGTATTCACTTAGTGTACTCCAGTGTAAAAATGTGAGTGTTTAGTGTGTAACCAAAATTACACATTTCTATAGTTGGCCTAAGCATTGTTTCCTACACATTTTAGATCACTATTCAATTTGAAATATATTTTAAGCCGATTCCCACAAAGGCAGGGTGGCCCGAAAAAGAAAAACTTTCACCATCATTCACTCCATCACTGTCTTGCCAGAAGGGTGCTTTACACTACAGTTTTTAAACTGCAACATTAACACCCCTCCTTCAGAGTGCAGGCACTGTACTTCCCATCTCCAGGACTCAAGTCCGGCCTGCCGGTTTCCCTGAATCCCTTCATAAATGTTACTTTGCTCACACTCCAACAGCACGTCAAGTATTAAAAACCATTTGTCTCCATTCACTCCTATCAAACACGCTCACGCATGCCTGCTGGAAGTCCAAGCCCCTCGCACACAAAACCTCCTTTACCCCCTCCCTCCAACCCTTCCTAGGCCGACCCCTACCCCGCCTTCCTTCCACTACAGACTGATACACTCTTGAAGTCATTCTGTTTCGCTCCATTCTCTCTACATGTCCGAACCACCTCAACAACCCTTCCTCAGCCCTCTGGACAACAGTTTTGGTAATCCCGCACCTCCTCCTAACTTCCAAACTACGAATTCTCTGCATTATATTCACACCACACATTGCCCTCAGACATGACATCTCCACTGCCTCCAGCCTTCTCCTCGCTGCAACATTCATCACCCACGCTTCACACCCATATAAGAGCGTTGGTAAAACTATACTCTCATACATTCCCCTCTTTGCCTCCAAGGACAAAGTTCTTTGTCTCCACAGACTCCTAAGTGCACCACTCACTCTTTTTCCCTCATCAATTCTATGATTCACCTCATCTTTCATAGACCCATCCGCTGACACGTCCACTCCCAAAATTAAAGAGTAAGTTACAGATAAAACCAAAGATCCCATTTCAAACTTGTACAGTTTAAATAATTCAAACAATTATTTAAATTTGATATACAGTAATAAATACTGTATTTCTGAGGATTCACTTTAATACAGTAGGGCCCCACTTATTCAGCAGGTTAGGTTCCAGGCTACTGCCGGAAAGTAGAACGCCATTTTTTCCACTTATAAATGCATATAAATGCCAGATAACAAATTTACACTAACATATATTAAGTTAGCAATAATACTAGGCATTAAAAACAATAAAAAATATAACACACACACAGTACACTCATTATTTACCTTAAAATATTTGTAGTTTTAATGGAGGGTGAGAGGTGAGTTTGTAGGAAGTCAGGTTTGGGAGGTATGGTTGCTAGCCAGGCCAGCCCACCCCACCCCACCGACATGTAATATACAGTGGACCCTCGACCAATGATATTAATCCATTCCTGAGAGCTCATCGTTAGTCGAAATTATCATTAGCCGAGTTAATTTTCCCCATAAGAAATAATGGAAATCAAATTAATCCGTTCCTGACACCCCAAAGTATTGAAAAAAAAAAAAATTTACCACATGAAATATTAATTTTAATACACACAAACTGAAGAAGACATGTACAATTACATGACACTTACCTTTATTGAAGATCTGGTGATGATTGATGGGATGGGAGGAGGGGAGTGTGTGGATGGTGTTAGTGTTTAGAAGGGGAATCCCCTTCTATTATACATATATATATATATATATACATATATATATATATATAAATATATATATACACATATATATATATATATATATATATACATATATATAAATATATATATACACATATATATATATATATACATATATATATATATATATATATACATATATATATATACATATATATATATACATATATATATATACATATATATATATACATATATATATATATATATATATACATATATATATATATATATATATACATATATATATATATATATATACATTTATATATATATATATACATATACAGTGGTCCCTCGATTATCGACGGTAATCCGTTCCTGGAAGCCGGTCGATTATCGAAATGGTCGATTTACGAATCAATTTTCCCCATAAGAAATAATGTAAATTCAATTAATCCGTTCCTGACACCCAGAAGTATTAAAACAAAACAATTTTTTACATGAAATATTCATGTAGTACATAAACAATACAATGGGAAATGATGAATGAAACATTAACAGCATAACACTTACCTTTATTGGAGATTCTTCTTAGTGTATGGGAGACTGGAGGAGGAGAGATTGGATTGTTTATAGTTTGGAAGGGGAATCCCCTTCCAGCAACACCTCAGGTACCATTTGCTTTTCTGGGGTTGCTTCTTTTCTCTGTTTCTTAATGCCACTAGGACCAGCTTGAGAGTCACTGGAGTCCTGTCTCGCAAAATAACTGTGCAGAGAGCTCTGTTTCTGGCGTCTCTTTAAAACTTCCCTAAAATGGGCCAAGACTGTCACTGTACAAGTTGCCGATATGGCTTGCAACATCCTTCTCTGGGTGATGTTTCTCCATAAATCTTTCCATCTTACCCCACATAGTAAAAATATCCTTAATTTCTGAAGAAGGCACCTTCTTCCATCTCCATCTTCCATGCCTTACCACACTGTGTATGCCAGTACGCTTCTTAACCCTTTGACTGTTTCAGGCCCCTCTCTGAAACTGTCATTCTATGTCGCCAAATATTCAAAAAAAAAAAAAAATTATTTTTTCTTATGAAAATGTTAAGATTATTTTTCTGAGTGTTTTAGTCCAAAAAAAAAATTTTTGCCATCGGTACTTACCGAGATATAGAGCCGTGAAGTTTGCAGAAAATGAGCCGCGTATGGCAACAGCGGCGACTGCCGCTCACCCGGTAAACTTTAGTTTACTTGTATTTGAAGGTTTGTTGTTTTTTTCACTATTTTATTTTTTCACATAACTTATGTGGCCTATGAGACCAAAGTAAGGTGCAATGTATATACTATATACACTCGTTGTATACAACACAATAAGCACACAAACATAATTATCAATATATTGTTTACAAAACTTGTTTACAAAAACAAACAAACAAACAAACAAACAATTCTTCTTCTTCTTCTTCTTCTTCTCCTTCTTCTCCTTCTTCTTCTTCTCCTTCTCCTCCTTCTTCTCCTCCTTCTCCTCCTTCTTCTCCTCCTTCTTCTCCTCCTCCTTCTCCTCCTTCTTCTTCTCCTCCTCCTTCTCCTCCTCCTTCTCCTCCTTCTCCTCCTTCTCCTCCTCCTTCTCCTTGTGTGCGAGTGTGTGGCTTATAATTGTTTTGAGTCAGAAGTCGGCAGCTGTCAAAGTGACATATTGTCTCATTAGTCCACTACCCCTACCCCTGTCAAAACAATGGGGTCGGATGCTGCTTCCCCTCCTCCATTCTATCTAATTATCTTTCTCCCTCATTCTATATCTTTCAATCTGTCTCTCTTTCTGTCTGCCTATCTCTGTCTCACAGGTACACATAAATACAAGTATACATAGTGTAAATTACCTAGGATAACCCAAGAAATCCAGACAAAGTGCTATACTCTGCTTGAAGATTTGAGTAAACGTGATGACACAGTCTTGTGGCTCTCTCTGAGACAGAGAGCTAGATGGACAGACAGGGAGCTTGACAGACAGACAAATAGACAGACTAGAAATGTTTGTGTACCCAGCAAAAACAAGGAGGCGATGGTCATGTAATATTACCCTCTTCCAGCTCATCAAAGTCAGCTCTTATCAGATGTTATCTCCCCTTATCTTGTCACTGTCATGGGGTGGACTTTTTTTTCTTGCTTCAAAGGGAACAATGTACATCTTCTTCTTCCTCCTCCTCCTCCTCTT